>NC_037677.1:22927053-23162956 GCF_003255815.1 Theropithecus gelada | reverse complement strand
CAAACAGTCAATGGCATTGAATTACATTAGTCCAGTTTTCAAAGCTGAACTAGATGTTTAGAGGGTCAAATTATAAGTCACAGTTTTCACATTAGATAACAGGTTGAGAGTCCAGGTTTGATAACAATCCTGTATTCAGAGGAGGTAACTTTTATAGCACTATAAAAACTAAGGAAATTACCACAGCTTCTCACTGGAAAGACTGTAACAAAACAGTCGTTTAGCACTGACTGGCTCCAGTGATTCCAAAGGTCAGGCCACTAACAACTCTAGAACCATTCCTGGTTTCTGTGTGTGTTCTGCGTCACTGAGCCAGCCACTGCTGCTGCTGTTAGGCAAGAAGGTTGCTACCAAAGGACATGGTTTTGTCTTTCACCTAGAAGACGGCACTTTGGATATGTCCGTAATCACTATTAAAACGGATCTTTGAAGTACAGTCTACAGTAAGGGACACTCACTAAGGTGGAGATTTTGATGAGCAGATGGTCATCATTTCATGCATGAGTGCAAGGTCAAGCATAAGAACCTCAGTGAGAGCAAGAGGGCTGCAGGGCTTGTGACCGTGGTGTGTGCACCTTCTTCAGCACCCTCCATGCCAGGATGAGGCTGATTCTGTCTGTGAAGGAATCAACTCCTATACTTTTCTTGTTGTTTTTTTGAGTCTTGCTCTGTTGCCCAGGCTGGAGTGCAGTGGTGCAATCTTGGCTCACTGCACCCTCCGCCTCCCAGGTTCAAGCAATTCTTCTGCCTCAGCCTCCCGAGTAGCTGGGATTACAGGCATGCACCATCACTTCCAGCTAATGTTAGTATTTTTAGTAGAGACGGGGTTTCATCATGTTGGCCAGGCTGGTCTTGAACTCCTGACCTCAAGTGATCCGCCTGTCTCCCCTTCCCAAAGTGCTGGGATTACAGGCATGAGCCACTGTGCCTGGGCACTCCCACACTTCCCTTGCCCATGCCCAATTTGAAAGAACCGAATGCTGGATAGTCCATAGTACCCTGGACCCTGTAGAGAAAGCTCTGCGCAGAGCAACCTGGGTAAATTGCAGATCCAGATATCGTCATAGGGGTCTCTCTCCACATATCCCAGGATTCAGAAGCTCTTGTAAGTGCTTCTTCAGTGGCAAGCAAATAAGCAAGAGCGTGGACCCCGTACCATTTATGATGCAACTTTGCAGACATCCATTATATCCACAACTAAATCCAAAAATATTCAGGAGTTGCTGCTTTTAGATACCAATTATTTTCTCTTGACATTAAAGTGCTAACAAATCTATGACTGTTATGATCAAGTTAAAACAATTCCCACTAAAGAGAGACAGAGTTTACTCCGAGCCTTACATGTTTCTTTAAGTTTAGAAGGTGAATGAGCAGTGGCTGGGGAGGATGGCCTTGAAGTTGGAGCTCACAGGCTTTCTCCCTGTAGGGCCATTCCTTAGATTGGAGACGCCCTTGATATGAATCCCTCCCTACACACTAGAGGTTTACTTGCAATTTAAGACTTCACATTTTATATTAATATGAACAGAGAAAATAAATTTTGTAAAACTGCATGTAAATCTCGTAAAGGATTCACAGGTAGGGTCATTATATTATTTTCTCCATTTTTAGGTATGTTTGAAACTCTTCATTAAAAAAAATTTTTTTGGCCGGGTGCAGTGGCTCACGTAATCCCAGCACTCTGGGAGGCCAAGGCAGGTGGATCATGTGAGGTCATGAGTTTGAGACCTGCCTTGCCAACATGGCAAAACCCCATCTCTACTAAAAATACAAAAATTAGCTGGGCATGGTGGCACACGCCTGTAATCTCAGCTACCTGGGAGGCTGAGGCAGAAGAATGACTAAAATTAAGGAGGTGGAGGTTGCAGTGACTCAAGATAGCGCTCCTGCACTCTACCTAGCCTGGGGGAAAGAGCGAGACGCCATCTCAAAAAAAATAATAATAATTTTTAAAATCTAATGAAGCGGGGAAGAAAAGTCCTGAGAGGCATGCTGAATCGTAGCATACTCTTGTAGGTGTGAAGTACAGAGGACATAGCCAACTCTCAAGACCAAGGGCCTCATTTTCCATGCTACCTTGCCTGTCACTTCTCCCAGATCCTGGGAAAATGTGACCACTATTTCACAGTAGGAAGTAGAAACAGTGCCCAGTTTTTTGAAGGCTTGATTCAGTTTGGCATTTTGGAGATGTCATCTTAAGGACAGTGTGAGGTTTTTCTGTAATCTGTGCATTTTGGTCATCTGTCCCACCCTCATGTTATGGATAAGCAGTGGCAGCATTTTCCAGATTTAAGCTGACACACACTAAAGCCAACCTGTATAAAAAAATACATCAGGTAAAACTATGGAGCATCTGAAATAGGATGTATAGTCTATGTAGAGACTGTGTTACCAGTACCAGTTACCACCTCTCTATTATAGTCTATGTAGAGACTGTGTAACATTCCAGTTTCATCCTGATTTCATCAGTCAACAATTTGACATTTTTTATTCTATTTTCTAAATTATTATTATTTTTTTTGGAGACAGAGTCTCACTCTACCCCCAAGGCTGGTGCAGTCTCGGCTCACTGCAACCCCCACCTCCCAGGTTCAAGCGATTCTCCCGCCTCAGCCTCCCAGGTAGCTGGGATTACAGGCACCCACTACCACGCCCGGCTAATTTTTGTATTTTTAGTAGAGACGTAGTTTCGTCGTGTTGGCCAGGCTGGTCTCGAACTCCTGACCTCAGGTAATCCTCCCGCCTCAGCTTCCCAAAGAGCTGGGATTACAGGCATGAGTCACCACGCCAGGCACAAAATGACATTTTTAGATGGATATATAGAGGTCTATGAAGTTTCAAAATATTTTAAGAAATCTTTGTTGTAATAATAGCTTCAGATTACCAAAACAACTCTAGTATCTTGGTGAGTGCTGGCAATTTCATTGCAACTTCTCAGCAGGAGCCCCGTCTGCTGATACAATTTATGATAATGGAAGTGGTGCCCAACTTCTGAATGCATGAGAAAGGCTAGACCTCACCTGTTGTTTTAAGGTAAGGTCTACTACTAACTAGTAGGAGGTGTCTAATTTATTAGACTGAAATTCACTTGTAAAAATATTCTTAAAAATAGCCTTTATATTTAAAAAAAAAAAAAACAACTATAAATGTCTATATCTTTTCCTGTGCATTCAACTCAAAGAAGATAGGGCCTAGTAAATTTACCTGAAAAATATTTAAGTATTCTAATGTAAAAACTGAATCTCACTGAGGGATTCAGGTGGCCTAAAAGTCACCTGAACCTCTGTTTTCTCATTTACTGAAGTGGTTTATTGGGGTTTTTGGTTTTTTCTTTTTTTTCTTTTTTTTTTTTTTGAGACAGAGTCTCTGTCACCCAGGCTGGAGTGCAGTGCAGTGGCATAATCTCGGCTCACTTCAACCTTCGCCTCCCAGCTCAAGTGATTCTCCTGCATCAGCCTCTCAAGTAGCTGGGATTACAGATGCACACCACTAATGCCCAGCTAATCTTTGTATTTTAAGTAGAGACGGAGTTTCGCCATGTGTCTAGGCTGGTCTGGAACTCCTGACCTCAAGTGATCCGCCCGCCTCAGCCTTCCAGAGTGCTAGGATTACAGGCAGGAGCCTGTAACTGTGCCTAGACTACGGAAGTGGTTTTTATATGCTAATTTGTCCCTACCCTCCACTGCTTTTGTTTTAATACTTCCCCCTTGGAAGAATCTGTTGTGATCTAGACATATTAAGAAGTTGTAACTGAAATATTAATAAAGAATAGGCCAGGTGTGGTGGCTCACACCTGTAATCCCAGCACTTCAGGAAGCCGAGGTGGATGGATCACCTGACTTCAGGAATTCGAGACCAGTCTCGTCAACATGGTGAAACCCTGTCTCTACTAAAAATATAAACATTAGCTGGGTGTGGTGGTGTGCGCCTGTAATGCAAGCTACTCGGGAGGCTAAGGCAGGAGAATGGTTTGAACCCGGGAGGCAGAGGTTGTAGTGAGTCGAGATCACGCCATTGCACTCCAGCCTGGGCAATAAGAGCAAAACTCTATCTCAAAAAAAACAAAAAAGGATGAGTAGCACTGTAGACACGATTTCCAGGCTGAGAGCAGTTGGAAGGGTCTAGGGTTTAGTTCCAAGGCTGCTGATAAGAGGAGCCAGCATGAAATCATATTGTAAAATTATGTGTAAAGCAAGATCGAAAGCTTTTCTCATGCTGATTTAGTGTCGATCGTTAAATTCCAGCACTTTTATGTAGTTATACTTCATTTTTCATTGCTTTCTGCCGGGTCTGAGGAATTGGAATGAGCATTACCTTGTGCAGATGTTCAGATTCGATTTTTTAATAAAAAGTCATATTTCAGAATCCCTCCCCCTTCTTTCCCCTGTAAGATGTAACCTGATGATATTTGAAAATAAGCATTTGGAGTAAGTGCAACATTTGGGTAGTGCGTGTTTAAATCAGGCATATGTTTTAGGTTCCAAATGGTTATTTCCCCAGTTTGATTTTCTTGAAATTTAGTTTTTAAAAATTCCCATAGATGGCCGGGCGCGGTGGCTCACACCTGTAATCCCAGCACTTTGGGAGGCCGAAGCGGGCAGATCACAAGGTCAGGAGAGCAAGACCATCCTGGCTAACACAGTGAAACCCTGCCCCTATTAAAAATACAAAAAATTAGCCCGGCGTGGTGGTGGGCGCCTGTAGTCCCAGCTACTCGGGAGGCTGAGGCAGGAGAATGGCATGAACCCAGGAGGCGGAGCTTACAGTGAGCCAAGATCATGCCACTGCACTCCAGCCTGGGCGCCTGGGTGACAGAGCAAGACTCTGTCTCAAAAAATAAATAAATACATAAATAAATAATAAAAATAAAAATTCCCGTAAATGATGGTGGTAATAATGATTAAAATAAAATGGTGGACATTCCCTCTGAACTGTAAAATTCCTATCTGCATACTATCTTCTTGAGCCTACTTATTCTATAGTTTGTGTTAAATTTGGGAAATAAAAGTTTAAATTTCTAATGAGAAGGTTAAATGTGAGTTGGAAGAAAGTTTTACAAACATCTGTTGGTTACTGAGATTGTCATACTAAATGTTTAATTTAAGACATTACTACGCAGGCCGCGGTAATCCTTGGCCTATAATTACTAGGCCTGTAATCCACACTTTGGGAGGCCAAGGCGGGCGGATCACTTGAGGTCAGGAGTGCGAGACCAGCCCGGCCAACGTGGTGAAACCCCATCTCTACTAAAAATATAAAATTTAGCTGTGTGGGGTGGTGTGTACCTATAGTCCCAGCTACTTGTGGAGGCTGAGGTGGCAGAATCACTTGAACCTGGGAGGCGAAGGTTGTGGTGAGCCAGGATGGCACCACTGCGCTCCAGCCTCAGCAACAGAGCGAGACGCTGTCTCAAAAAAAAAAAAAAAAAAAAAAAGACAGTATTAAAAGCTTTGAACATTGAGACAGTTGAGTCTTTAAAATACTTTTTAAAAATGCTTTTCACCTCTCTTCCCTATCCACCCCAAAATTTAATTGTAAACTTACAAACTTAAACATCTGACCAAGAACACTGTCATACAGATGATTCTTCAGCCCAATAAGATCAGCCAGACTTCTGATCGTTTACTGCATTTTTGGTTAATTGTACAATTTCTACTTCTTTAATGCGGAATTCATAAAATGTAGTTGTGGCAGGGTTTCTCATACGTTTGTAAATGTATAGAAATGGCTCTATCGTGAAGCCAAAGTTTTTATACTGTTTCTCTTAGAGAAATAACATTCTTTATCCTAGATCCGATGTCCAGTTTTCACAAGCTGATTGCTGAGAAGGTTCTAGGCGGCGTCTGTTAAAAAAGCATTGCTTTCTGTTAATTAGACATGTGCAAGCCAGCCAGCGCACCATAGCCTTAATTGCAGAAATGATCCACACTGCTAGTCTGGTTCACGATGATGTTATTGACGATGCAAGTTCTCGAAGAGGAAAACACACAGTTAATAAGATCTGGGGTGAAAAGAAGGTATGGTTTTTTTGGTTTTTTTTTTAAATCTCTCTTCCTGAATCACATGCTTTTTGGACCGCATTTATTTCTCAGATTTGTCTCATTAAAAATACGTTTGCTCAAATGTAATATGGTCTTCTGAATTTCAAAGAAGTATTCATGTCTTGTCTATATACAGATATTTGATAAATAAATAATAAAAAATACCATGGAAAAATAAACTTAGTATTTCTAATAGAATTCCTTTGGTTATGAGGAAAGGGATTTTCATGGGTATCCAAAAAGTGTATTTCATGAGGAATCAAACATTTTACTTTTGGGCTTAGATTACCCAGATTCAGTTTAATTTTTTAAACATTTGTTTGAGTGCTGCATATAAATGTCAAAGCAAACAAAACTAAAAAAAAAAAAAGGAAAAAGAAACCTCAGAGATACTGTTCTACTATGAAAATTCTATCTTTTGAAATAGAAGTTCTGTAATTGGATTTAGTTCGTATATGTATAAAAGCATATTTCTGTATTATTAGCATTGGGAATATGAGAAACAGGGACTTTGGTTTAAGGATGCATAGATTCTGGTTTAAGTTAAAGGATGAGAATAAAGTTGAACAGATGAGAATGAAAATGCACAGGCATCCATCACCATCACCACACACGTGCCTCCACTGAAGAGCAAACAAAAAGTTTGTGCAGGCCAGGCACAGTGGCTCACGCCTGTAATCCCAGCACTTTGGGAGGCTGAGGCGGGCGGATCACCTGAGGTCAGGAGTTTGAGACCAGCCTGGCCAACAGGGCAAAACCCTGTCACTACTAAAAAACCAAAAAAAATTAGCCAGCGTGCGCCTGTAATCCCAGCTACTCAGGAGGCTTAGGCAGGAGAATCACTTGAACCTGGGAGAAGGAGGTTGCAGTGAGCCGAGATTGTACCACTGCACTCCAGCCTGGGCAACAGAGTGAGACTCCATTTCAAAAAAAAAAAAAAAGGTTTGTGCAACTAGAACTACCCCACCTTCACCTCCTTTTCTTTCACAGATTTATAGTATTCCTGGTTAATTCCTATTGTCCGTATTAAAAGAAGATACACACACACACACACACACACACACACACACACACACATATGTTTATTATTATCTTCACATGCTGATGTTATTTGAACATAAATGACTTTGTTTTGAAATGGAGTCCTGCAATTTCATTTATATGCCTTTTATTTCAAATTTTAGATGGAAAGGCTTTACGTCCTGTTGACTAAATTCTGTACATCAGAAGGTTGGCCAAAAAAGCAGATGGCGTTTTGATTTGGAGAGGATGTGGGTAACTCTGTGACCCGTCCCTGCAATCAGCTGTGTCTGTTTTCAGGCAGGGCCAGTCCTAAAGCCTTATTTGGAGCCTTGGGTGGGGGAAGAGGATCAAGAGAACAAATGATGGTCTCCGCCTTGGCTAGCCCCTGTGTGTCTGCCTTGGCCATTAGGGGCCTCTTTCTGAGGGCAGGCCAGGGATACATGTGCTGCTCTCACCTGCCTCTTTCAGTTCTGACAGCCATCTGCTTAGCACAGGGCTACTTGCCAGTTCCTACCTGTTTCTGCCTCTGACCCACAAATGCTACGTTACCGGTACAAAAACCCACACACACTGTGCCCTCTCGGTGAGCCCTTGTTAGGCCTGGCCTGGGCTTCCTATCTCTTCTTTCCTTTAACTCCCACCGCTGGCTGTCCACAGTCCTGTGGCTTCCATGTCATATGCTGGACCTTTTGGTCTCTAGGATCCCCCCAGCCAGGAGAAGAAAGAAGTAAAAGCCAATGGATCCTGAGCCCTGAGCTGCTAATGATGTAGGGGCTGGGTGGGAGAATATAAGTGGGTACCTATATATCATAATTTGTAAAATGACTTTATAAGCATATACTTACATCAGGATCTCTTACATAATATGTATATTACATAAAGTGGTGATTAATTGGTAAACACACTGAACATCACTATTTTAGATACCAAAGAACTAAGACGATAAGTACCTAAAATAGGTGTGTTGAAAAATCTGTGAACTCTAGCCTTTATGACTAATTACTACAGAATATAACACTTACAGCCGGGCGTGGTGGCTCATGCCTGGAATCCTAGCACTTTGGGAATGCTAGCACTTTGGGAGGCTGAGGCAGTTGGATCGCTTGAGGCCAGGAGTTTGAGACCAGCCTGGCCAACATGGTGAAACCCCATCTCTAGTCGAAATACAAAAATTACCTGGGCGTGGTGGTATACGCCTATAGTCTCAGCTACTCATGAGGCTGAGGTGGAAGGATCACTTGAACCCAGGAGGCAGAGTCTGCAGTGAGCTGAGATCGTGTCACTATACTTCAGCCTGGGCAGCAGAGCAAGACTCTTTCTCAAAAAAAAAAAATTGAATGTAACATATATATATCTTTAAATATGCAAATTAATATACATAGCATGTATTTCATTATAGCATATAATTCAACTATTTGTGCAGTAATTTATAACTAGTTGCTAGTACAGTGTAGACATCCATCACAGTCTAAAGAAGACTGGAAAGATGTTGATTGCTTAGTGTTCAATGGAAAAAAATTTTTTTGTGTGTCTGGGAATGAGGGGCAGTGTCACATAGTACAAAAAGCATTTCACTCGGAGGCAAAATTCTTTGGTTTAATTTTCATTGAAAATAACATGTTTCGTGCCATGCTCTGGGGTGTGCTCAGTACTAGCTGAGATGATTCCTAATCCGAGCTCCCGCTCCACTCCACCCTCCCCGTTGACCTGGGAGTGTAGAGACTAGAGCATCACTGACTGGTATGCAAGATGTGATGGTCGCAGCATGCACGGGTGTTGTACTCACACAAAAGGGAGGCATCTGACTAGACTTAGGGTTGGGGGGTGACTTCTTAGAAGTGGCAACTGAACTAATTATGCAAATAAGTCCACTCAGTGAAGAAGGGGGCAGAACTTTTTGAGCAGAAGGAACAGTAAGTGGAAAGGCATAAGGGAAGAGTGAACATCCAGTGTAGTGAAACTGAAGGCAGCTGCATTTTGGTGGGGCTGGTGGGTGAAACTGCTCTCCCTCTCCAGGCATTGATTTCTTCAGCTGTCAACTGGGGAGATGGACATGGTCATCTCTGAGAGCCAGTCCAGTTCAAGCACTGTCCCAAATCTGTAACCAATTGTTACGAACTGGGAAGAGTGACATGGTCATCTCTGAGAGCCAATCCAGTTCAAACACTGTCCAAATCTGTAGCTGATTGTTATGGACTCCTGTTGAGGAAGAGGAAGGTAAAAACACCTGCATCCAAGATGAGCCCCCACTTCCACGAAGCTCCCCTCCAGTCAGGTTCATCGTTGGCTCTACTGCTCTGATAAATTTTTCTGAACGTTTTGTTTTCCCCCTGTCTTTTCCTAGGCTGTTCTTGCTGGAGATTTAATTCTTTCTGCAGCATCTATAGCTCTGGCACGAATTGGAAATACAACTGTTATATCTATTTTAACCCAAGTTATTGAAGATTTGGTGCGTGGTACGTTGATTCTGATTTTTCTTCTTTGTTATTCAGTCCTGGTGTGTAGCTAGGCAATAAAACCACCTCTCAAATGACTCTTTTCCTTCTTTATAGGTGAATTTCTTCAGCTTGGGTCAAAGGAAAATGAGAATGAAAGATTTGCACACTACCTTGAGAAGACCTTCAAGAAGACTGCCAGCCTGATAGCCAACAGTTGTAAAGCAGTATGTACGTTCTGTCTTTCTTCAAGTTAAAGCCTCATAGCTGTTTTTTGGGAGCTAATTCTCCTAGAAAATATTTCAGTGAAGAATCTTAAAATAGTATCCAAAAATCCCAAGAGGTTAAGGAGGAAAAGAATGACATCCCCAAACAGTAGAGGACTTCTGCTGTCTTTTCATTTTTGCTATCTTCTTTTGGTATGCAGGTGTTAACTTTTCATCTTTTCTTCCCAAGAACTGAATCAAAATAAGCTTTCCTGCACCTTCCCCAATCTGATTGCCAAACTGTGTATCATTTTGAACAATTTACCGTAATTTCTCTAATGATTGATGTCACACACACTC
The DNA here is from genome assembly GCF_003255815.1 of Theropithecus gelada. Classification (NCBI taxonomy): domain Eukaryota; kingdom Metazoa; phylum Chordata; class Mammalia; order Primates; family Cercopithecidae; genus Theropithecus; species Theropithecus gelada. The sequence continues at coordinate 23,152,891 of NC_037677.1, read as the reverse complement.
TTTCTGGTACTTTACCTTTTAAAAATGAAGTGCTCTGTTCTTTAATATAATATTTACCCAGGAAAAGAGATCTATTAGATTGTACTAGCATTCTATATACTTTTTTTTTTTTTTTTTTGGAGACAGAGTCTTGCTGTGTGGCCCAGGCTACAAAGCAGTGGTGTGATCTTGGCTCACTGCAACCTCCACCTCCCAGGTTCAGGCAATTGTCCTGCCTCAGCTTCCCTAGTAGCTGGGATCACAGGTGTGCACCATCACGCCTGGCTAATTTTTGTATTTTTCCTAGGGTTGGGATTTTGCCATGTTGGCCAGGCTGGTCTCAAACTCCTGGCCTCGAGTGATCCACCTACCTTGGCCCCGCAGAGTGCTGAGATTATAGGCATGAGCCATCGTGCCTGGCCAATCCTTCTAATATTTTACGTGAAATATAAACAAGTCCTATTTCTTCAGAGTACAAAGTGAGTATAAGCCATAACTGTTTCTCCCCTTGCTTTCTCCCTGGCCTTCCCTCCACTGTGCATACACGTGTATACATTTTTTTTTTTTTAATGAGTAATTTCTTTAATCTGTAGACAAATATGTGGTATTCATTGTTAGTCCAAGAATGAGAAACAGTCTCTCCAAAGAATTGTTTCTCTGCCCATCTCTAAGCCTGACAGATACACAGAGATAAAACCTGGACAAATGACCTTCCCATGTGATTACAGCCACAAAATAAGGAAGACTTGTAAGGGTCACATGTCAATTGCTGCCATGATAGACTCCTAAGATAATTAACAGGTAAAGAGAGCTTTTGCTCAGACCTCTCAGGTGAAAAAGTCTCTTGCTGTTAGTGTCTCTGTTTTGAAAAGTGTCAAGAAATGTATAATTGCAAGCCAGAAACAAATGAGGACAATCTTTTCTTCCTAAAAAGACTTAATGGAAACTTTAAGGAATGTGAATTATGTAGAACATGCCAGCCACAGTCTCGACCACTTTTGTCTTTTTATTAAAAGGGCTATTATGTTTTTATTTCCAAGAAATTATGTGGGCCTTTTTTTTTTTAAGTGAGATGGAAGAAAGTATAGACACAAGATACTAAATAAGAGAATAGCCTATTTTAAATGGGTGTTCTAACACTTTTACAGTAATCCTTTATATATTATCGTGCCCTTGATGGCCCAAATCTCCCTGAAGGTTAGAATCCATCCTCTTAACACATTAGGATGCCTTAATATTACTTATTAATATTTATCCTGAAGAGGATGTGTTAAGTGAGGCCCATTGATAATTTCACAAGTTTGAGACTGCAAACTTAGAAGCATTAGCATGGCCAGGCAAGGTGGCTCACACCTGTAATCCCAGCATTTAGGGAGACTGAGGTGGAAGTTTTGCTTGAGACCAAAAGTTCAAGACCAACCTAGGCAACATAGCAAGATCCCCTCTCTACTTAAAAATAATATTTAAAAAATAGAGTCTCAGAAGCATTAGTAGTAGTGAGACTGTTGGAATTGGAAACACCAAGACACTGTCTGCACCACGCGGACATCCCACAGGCACAGGGGGCGGCACCAAATTGGAGCTAGCACAGAAATTCACTCAGTGATGGACTCTTACAAATGGTCCAAAGAAATGGACCTGAGTCGTGATAGAGAGGTTTCCTCATGCTCACCGTTCTCTGCTTAAGAAGCCAAAGATAACGCACAGGAATTCTTTTATAAAGATATGCAATTCATTCTTCAAAGATTAGCAACTGAACAGTGAACATGTTAACGTGGCTGGACCCTTATTAAAAATGAAATGTTTCCTGCTGCCCACTAGGGGGCATGCTGGCATTGTCCCAGCACTACCTCCTTTTCATGTGATTTATTCCTAAACTCCAGAGCTCTTAGAATAATAAAGCAAAATCATAGTGTGAGCTATTTGAATAAAAGTTTCTATATTTAAGTGCCTATGGGTGGAAATATTCCAGAGGTGTTATGGATTCAAAATGGCTATTTTTATGTACTCTTGGTATTTAAAATGCAAAGCCATGCGAGCTCCAAAGAAATGCATGCAAAGCAAATTAGACACACCAAAAAGAGGGGAGGAGGAGAACTGAAAGAGCAGAATTATTACAGAAGAAGAACTAACAGGATTGCAAAATGTATTGAGAATTGGAGGGAAACTTACCAGCTGCATTCTACTAAGGATGCCATTTCTTCGTCTCCCCTCCTTTTTTTAGTGAAAATAATATTAACATCTAAGAGAGGGCTGTCTATGGGGATTCTTTTGTGATTGACTGATATTAAAATAGAATCCATTTTAGGCCAGGCACGGTGGCTCACACCTGTAATCCCAACACTTAAGGAGGCCAGGGCGAGTGGATCACTTTAGTCCAGGATTTCGAGACCAGCCTGGCCAACATGGCAAAACCCCATCTCTACTAAAAATACAAAAATTAGCTGGGCGTGATGGTGCACACCTGTGATCCCAGCTACTTGGGAAGCTGAGGCAGGAAAACCGCTTGAACCCGGGAGGTGGAGGTTGCAGTGAGCCAAAATCACTCCACTGCATTCCAGCCTGGGCAACAGAGCGAGACTCTCTCTCAAAAAAAAAAACAGCATTCGTGTTATTATCAAAAGATGACTTATTTATTTACATACATACTCATGCAAAATACATTTTGTAGCTTAGTGATGAAGACTGTGGCTTGTTCGCCAGAAAATCTGGTGGGAATGAGACCTGAGAGGTCAGGGGGTCTGCCCAGTTCTGCAGCCAGACAGCAGCTGAGCCGGGACTTGAACCCAGAACTGAGTATGATAATCCTACCTTTTCTGTCTCTCTCTCTTTTTTTTTTTTCCTGAATTTCTGTTCTCTCCAGGGCTGCTTGTGGCCTGGAATTAATGGGCTGTCTTCCTATTACTTGATTTTCAAAGCCTTCGGTACCACTACGGAATTGCATATTGTGGGTAACGTTAGCAGAACACTCTTTTTTATTTAATTCATTTTTTTGAGACAGAGTCTTGCTCTGTTGACCAGGCTGGAGCGCAGTGGCACAGTCTCACCTCACTGCAACCTCCACCTCCCAGGTTCAAGTGATTCTCCCACCTCAGCCTCCTGGGTAACTGGGATTACAGGCGCCCACCACCACATGCCACACCCGGCCTCTTTTTTTACAATATTCGTATCTATCTATAGGCCTCATTCAGATCTTGCCACTTGTGAACTGTTATAACAAAAGGGAAAACGTACTTTTCTGTTCCAGCATCCAGTCCAGGATCTCACGTTGCATTTAGGGGTCATGACTCTGTAGTCTCTTGTCATCTACAACAGTATTTCTTTGCCTCTCATTTACCTTGGTATTTGGAAGAGTGCAGGCCAGTTATGTTGTTGAGCCTCTCAGTGGGGCTTCTCTGATATTTCTCAAGAATCAATCCAGGTTATGAATGTTTGGCAAGAATACCACAAGAGCGGTGCCGTCCTCAGCTCCTCACACCAGGAGGCACTTGCTGTCTCTCTGTCCTGCTACCGGTGATGTGTGCCTGGATCACTTGATTAGGATACTGTCGGGCCGGGCGCCCTGGCTCATGCCTGTAATCCCAGCACTTTGGGAGGCCGAGGTGGGCGGATCACCTGAGGTCAAGAGTTCAAGACCAGCCTGGCCAACATGGTAAAACCCTGTCTCTACTAAAAATATAAAAAATGAGCTGGGCATGGTGGCGGGCACCTGTAATCCCAGCACTTTGGGAAGCCGAGGCGGATGGATCACCTGAGGTCAAGAGTTCGAGACAAGCCTGGCCAACGTGGGTGAAACCCCTTCTCTACTAAAAATACAAAAATTAGCCGGGCATGGTGGCACATGCCTGTAGTCCCAGCTACTCAGGAGGGTGATGCAGGAGAATTGCTTGAACCCGGGAGGCGGAGGTTGCAGTGAGTTGAGATTGCACCATTGCATTCCGGCCTAGCCAACAAGAGTGAAACTCCATCCCCCCCCAAAAAAAAAAAAAAAAAAAAAAAGGATACCATCTGCCAGGTTTCTTCAATCTAAAGTTACTATTTTAACCTATTTTGGGTGAAGTGTTTTCAGATTATGTAAAGATTATTCTGATGGTTGTCAAATGGCTGTTTTTCTATTTTCATCATTTCTTCTATATCACTCTTCTACAAGACAGTTGGTATTCTATTTTTTTTATTATTATTATTATTTCATTCTCAGAAGAGGTGAAGAGTTGGTATTCCATTGTAAGGAAGCTCTTAACTGTATGGGCTCTTGGATTCTTATTTTATTCTGTATTTTTTTTTTTTTTTTGAGATAGGGTATCACTCTGTTGCCTATGCTGGAGTAGTGCAGTGGCGCAATCTCGATTCACTGCAACCTCCACCTCCCGGGTGATCCTCCACCTCAGCCTCCCAAGTAGCTGGGATTACATGCGCCCGCCCCCATACCCAGCTGACTTTTTGTATTTTTAGTAGAGACAAGGTTTTGCCATGTTGCCCAGGCTGGTCTCAAACTCCTGGCCTCAAGTGATCGCCACCTTGGCCTCGCAAAGTGCTGGGATTACAGGCGTGAGTCACTACGCCCAGCCATCTTATTTGATTCTGTAGATTATAACACTGTCATTATTTATTTTAATACTCAATTATCCAACGTATGGCCCATGGGGGAGGCCCTTTAATCTGGTTCTGTGTCCTCCTATCGTTTTTTCAGCACCCCATTTCTGGCAGGAGATATTCAGCCCTGTTATTCACTGTTCTCCAAGGAACCCACATTCCTTTTGGTGGAAAACGGTGTTAAGAAACCAGAATTTGAGTATTGGGTGTCACCGTTTCTAGACCCACCCAATGGACAGAGCTAGGAAATACATGTATGTATTATATGTAATGTAGGTAGATACATGTATATCTTTCTGTACCCATCGGCACTTATTCAAAACCATGAGGTATCAAACAGATAGTTCTAAATCCATCTAACACCACAGGATTTGTGGTTTATTCCAGGATTCCATCTTTCCATATTTGTAACTCACTTCCCAAACAGTGAGAGACCTGGCTCCTATTCTCCACGGTGTGTTTATTTGCACAATCCAAGAATATACCACAGGAGTTTCCAAATTCATGACTCATATCTCTGTGAAAAGCAAACCCAGTAGCTAGACTCCAGTATTTGTCATTCCTTTTGTCTTGGGCCTGAGGATAATAGAATCAAAGTTTATCTGTTCAAAAGTTACCTTTCTCTGTGGATCAGTGTGGTTATGTTATTATTTGGACTATATGAACCCATTTATGCTAGTGTTCCACTATTGGAACGCTAAGCTTGTGGAGTTACTTCTATCCTACTGCTCAATGTCATTACCAAGGTCTGATTTTTCACACAAAAAAATTTGCAACCTCCAGCATAAATGGGTTAATAGTTGGGTTCATTTTTATTCCATTTTAGGGATTCCCTTTCATTCTTGCTGATTTCGGGTTTTGGTTTTGAGCGTTTTGTTATTGTTGCTGTTGTTTTGAATGTTTGAAACAATGTGGCCGGGCGCAGTGGCTCACGCCTGTAATCCTAGCACTTTGGGAGGCCAAGGCAGACGGATTGCTTGAGCCCAGGAGTTTGAGACCAGCCTGGGCAACATGGCGAAACCTCTTTCTACAGGAATACAAAAATTAGCTGGGCGTGGTAGTGCACACCTGTAGTCCCAGCTACCTGGGAGGCTGAGGTGGGAGGATCACCTGAGCCCTGGGAGGTTGAGGCTGCAGTAAGCCATGATCACACCACTGCACTCTAGCCTGGCAACAGAGTGAGACCCTGTCTAAAAAAAGAAAAAGAAAAATTAGCTCCAAAAGTCAGAACTATGCAATACAGTAACTCTCCCTTTTGCCCTGTTCTCTTCCCCTGCCCCCTTGTAGGTAAGCAGTCTTGTTCGTTTCTGGTTCCTCCTTCCTGGGTTTCATTTCGCACAAACAAGCAGCCACAAGTATGCTCAGTCTTCCCTTCTTTCTTACAGAAGAGGTAGTACCCTAGACTACTCTGCTTTACTTTGCATTTCTTAACAGTTTATTAGGAAAATGATTCCACATTGGTTTGTAGGCTCTTCCTCATTTTTAAAACTGCTGTGTCAGGGCTGGGCATGGTGACGCATGCTTGTAATCCCAGCACTTTGGGCGGCTGAGGTGGCCAAATCATGAGGTCAGGAGTTCAAGAGCAGCCGGGCCAACATGGTGAAACCCGTTCTCTACTAAAAATACAAAAATTAGCTGGGCGTGGTGGTGCGCACCTGTAATCCCAGCACTTCGGGAGGCCAAAGCAGGCAGATCACTTGAGGCCAACATGGTGAAACCCTGTCTCTACTAAAAGTACAAAAATTAGCCAGCTGTGGTGGTATATGGCTGTAATCCCAGCTATTTGGGAGGCTGAGGCACAAGAATAGCTTGAACCCGGGAGGTGGAGGTTGCAGTGAGCCGAGATCACGTCACTGTACTCCAGCGTGGGCTACAGAGTGAGACTCCCATCTCAAAAAAATTAATAATAAATAATTAATTAAAGCTTTTTTTAAAGCTACTGTATCAGATCCCATTGTGTGGACATAGCATGGTTTGTTCAACCAACCTTCTATACATGGGCATTTAGGTTTCCAGTTTTGCAATTACAAACACTACTGCAAGGGCTGGCCTTGCATAAACCTATTTTTGTGTTATGAGAGGAGTGCCTGCAGGGTGAATTTAGGGGTAATTGCACATATGGTTTTGTTAGGCAGCACCACATTTCCCTCTGTTGGGTCTGTACCAGATGTGTTTCCACCAGCAGCTTTTCAGAACCTCTTTTCCCACAGCCTTACTAACTGAATGTGCCATAACACTTTTGAGTTTTTGCTAGTCCGGTAGAGGAGAATGTATTGCGGTGGACTTTTAATTTACATCTCTCCTTTCTGAGTGAGTGGAACATTTTTCAGATGCTTAAGAGCCATTTATTTATTTATTTATTTATTTATCGGAGTCTTACTCTGTCACCCAGGCTGGAGTGCAGTGGCACGATCTCGGCTCACTGCAACCTCCACCTCCCAGGTTCAAGCAATTCTCCTGCCTCAGCCTCCCAGGTAGCTGGGATTACAGGCGTGAGCCACTGCGCCCGGCCCTTCCCCATCTTGTTGAGACAAGGCTTGTAAGGATGTGATGCAAGGTGTGAACGTTCCCCAGAAAGAAGTGCATATGCACAACACAGCCTGGCTGCAGCATCTGCTTCAAACAAAACAGTCGGTCGAGCTCCACTTTCTTTGACTTAATCATTCTTCATGCTCCACCCATTTCCGGAAAGATGTGAGGCATCTCTCTGATGCTGAGCGCAAGTCTGCGCACCTCTTTGCCTTCTTGAATGTTGTGCCATGTTGTGTCTAATTTGTGGCAGTTTTCTGTTTTCCTGCCACAGATCCAGACAGTCCTGACCTGGGATGGGGAAGCAGGACTCTCTGGCATGGTCTTTATGCCACCCCAGGGAAATCTGGGATAGTTGAAATCTGAGCAGTAATGTCCCTTCACCATGTGTCAGGCAGAAGCCGCCCACTAAATAACCTCTGTGTCAGCATGTGTGGGCGTAGAGGGGGCAGTGCAGACAGACTGCAGCTTTGTGCGTACTTGGACACGTTCCTTGACCTCTTGGAGGTTCCATTTTATTGCCCAGCATAGAAGCAGCACAGCAAAGTGATGGAGAGAACAGTACCTAGAGCCAGACCGTCTGGGATGAAATTCAGGTTCCAGCGTGTCAGAGCCATGTAATGCCTGGGACCGTCTGTGCCTCAGTTTCTCGAACCTCATAAGTGACTTAAAAGGTGAGAATTCTCAGAACAGTGCCTGGCACATAGTGGATACTCAGGAATTGTTAGCTTTTATCATCACCAACCACATAATCCATATTTGTGGGATATTGTGAGGTTTAGCTCAAATCATACCAAGTACTCATCATACGTGCTCCACACATTTTACTCCATTAAAATGTTCACTAACAGATTTTTAGGCCGGGCGCGGTGGTTCACACCTGTAATCCTAGCACTTTGGGAGGCTGAGTCAAGCAGATCACCTGAGGTCAGGAGTTTGAGACCAGCCTGGCCAACTTAGTGAAACCCCGTCTCTACTAGATACAAAAATTATCTGGGCATGGTGGCGCATGGAGGCTGAGGCAGGAGACTCGCTTAAACCTGGGAGGTGGAGATTACAGTGAGCCCAGATCGTGCCGCTGCACTCTAGCCTGAGTGACACAGAGACTCTGTCTCCAAAAAAAGAAATGGATTTTTAGAAAATCTTTCACTTTCCAGGAAGAAAGTTTATATTCTCTATGGCTTTGTGTGGAGGAAACAGCATTAATCTCACTACAGGAGACTGCTTCACTCTCAGTGATTTCTATCTAGGAATATCTTGGTTCCCAGTATCATTCTGGCCTGAGCTCAGCACATCCCAGGCTGCCCAGATCTTGCCATGCTCTCCTCTGAGCCAAGCTGATCTTAGCTTCTCAGAAGTTTCTGAATTGTCCCCCATGTGGTCTCCCAGACTCTTTAGTTGAAAAAAGGAGCCCTGCCTGACTGCCCAGAGGTCAGTGCCTGCCCACGGGAAGGGGTTTGCTGTTGAAAGCAGTTACTGTTCACTCAAGTCCGTGGCCACCTTTATGGTGCATGCAATTTTACCATGTACTTATGGCCAAGCCCTACATAGTCAACAGACCTCATTAAGTTGTCAAAAAGCATTCTCAGGCTGAGGACATTATGCGACCTGGCTTCAGTTGGCAGAGGTGCGTGGACACTGCCAAGGCTCCTATTTCTGGTTCCAGTGGATGAGGAGGAGGACAATTATTCATAATAATGGCAAACAGCAGGGTGCGGTGGCTCACACCTGCTGGTAATCCCAACGCTTTGGGAGGTGGAGGTGGGAGGATCATGAGCCCAGGAGTTTGAGGCCAGCCTAGACAACATGGTGAGACTCCATCTCTACGAAAAAATTAAAAATTAGCTGGGTGTGGTTGCACGTGCCTGTAGTCCCAGCTACTCAGGAGACTGAGGCGGAAGGAACCCTTGAGCCTGGGAGTTCAAGGTTACAGTGAGCTGTGATTGCACCACTGCACCCCAGCTTGGGCAACAGAGTGACATCCTATTTCTAAAAAGAGATAATAATAGCAAACACACATTGAGTTCTAACCAGGCGCCAGGCACTATACTGAGGGTTTAAATGCAGCATCATGTCTGTTTCTCACAGTAACGCTACAAGGTAGGTGCTTGTGATTTCCACATTGTACAGATGAGGAAGCTGAAGCCGAGAGAGGTTCAGTAACATGCTGACGTCACGTGCTACTTGTAAAGGTCACAAATGCAGCCCCACAGTCTCACGGCAGAGCCTGCAGCACTGCACCACACGGATGCCTGAGCCAAGTTCACTCCCTGACCGGAGAGCCACAGAGGCAGGACCGAAGGTCAGGGGACAGGGTTTCCTAGCATCTGCGAGCCTTTCAGAAAGGCAACTAACTGTGCAGCGCTCCAGCTGGCTTTCTCACGGAGATTGAGCAGAGACGTCTCTCCGGTAGACACAGACCGTCTCTCCCCTCCCCCGTGTTGGTTTTACCCAGGCTTTGTTTTCTGAAAATGTGGCTGGGCCTGCTTAACATGCTTAGCAGGGCACTGGGAAATGCACTTCAGTGGCCGGTGCCAGCTAGCTTTTTGGAGTTTTAAAAAGACTTTCCGAAGTCTTATTTCTCCCCTACTGAGAGGAGGGAAAAGGGTTTTTATACAGTAACTCCTTTTGAGAGAAATGTGGAAACAGTGGGACCAGTGAAGTTCCTTCTGATAATAAAAAAGCGATATCTGTGTCTGAAGCAGGAGGCTTGAGACGATTTTTATGGACAAAGCAAGAAATAACTGCATTCAGAAACAGGTGAAATTCCCAAAGATGATGAAAAGGACTACAGATGGGGAAATTGTGTGTGATTACAGGGACACATTGATGGAGATTATTAAAGCCAACAGTAATTGGGCTCGCTTGCCGAGTGCTGGAAGTCAGTATTTCACAGATGAGGGTCTGTTTCTTGTGCATGTCAGGAAGGTTTACTTAGCCTGTTACCAGCAGAATTAGTCCAGCTGTAGCTCCGTTTTTCCTAAGCAGTGGGAAAGGCTGCTTATCCTGTCTGAAAGCAGGGGCCGGAGAAGGGGAATTTTCTTAGAATTTAACGACACAATCTGAGGCTGAAACTCTGTGATTGGAAATGCGGTTTTGTACATGCTTGGTGTCCCTCTGATGTCAGCGTCTCCTGACTGTGTATAATCTAGCCCCGCTACCTCCTATTTTAAGGAATTCCTTCAGTCAGGGGTCAGCTGCTGTGCTGCTGGCTGGAAGCAGCTTATCTCAGAATGCTCTTTTTGTTTCAGGTCTCTGTTCTAGGATGTCCCGACCCAGTGGTGCATGAGATCGCCTATCAGTACGGAAAAAATGTAGGAATAGCTTTTCAGGTTGGTATGCTTTTTATTTGTAAGAATGGTGGCATAGTGATACAGTCAGCATTCTCCCCTAGTGTGGAATTGCCAAAATAGCAGGAACAATGGCAGCGATGTTGGCCTGGCGGTGCTCCTTACATCCCATTTTTCCTTTTGCCAGCTAATAGATGATGTGTTGGACTTCACCTCATGTTCTGACCAGATGGGCAAACCAACATCAGCTGATCTGAAGCTCGGGTTAGCCACTGGTCCTGTCCTGTTTGCCTGTCAGCAGGTAAGTGTTACGAACTCCCTTCGACACACCACTGATAGCCCCACAGAACTGATGTCCCGCGACACACCTGATGGGAAGGTTGCATAACGGAATAGATGGGAAGGCATTCAGGTAAGAGATCACGGGTCTGCATTTGATCCTGGCTCTGAGTGGGATGTTAGGGCTGGTCATTTCACCTTGCTAAGCCTGTTTCCTTATCTGTAAAATTGAGAAGATCAGCTTTCTCCCAGGGGGGTTGTGAGGATTAGCTAAGATCCTATTTAAGATCTTTGTGTCTTGTGGTGTGCCAGAGGCATTTGAGGTAGCATCATGATTATTTCCATATATTTTGGCCACTGGCAAAGTGAACGGTTTCCAAGTGTTGATTATAGGACTGGACTCTGGTGGTCCTCAGAGCCCCTTAAAAGGCACAGGAAGCATCAGGGGCCTCCAAGCATAAGAAATTCTCCAGTTTTAGAAGTTTAATGAGACTCTGCTGCTCTGAGAGAGGCCTTAGAACTTCGGCCATTGCCTCAAAATGTCAAGAAGTCAGTGGAGTGCAGTAGACCCACGTAGTTCCTTCTTTCTCCGGATCGAGGGACTGAGAAGTGAGGAAGTCAGTACAGCTGCCCTCGTGTCCCCCTTAATGTGAATGAAAGGCTTAGGAAGCTTCAAAGATGTTCCCTCGACTGACAAAGCAGACATCCTCACAGCCTCCTCTAGATGCTGGCCACATGGCTTGTGGCTGTACTGAATGTTACTTGAAATAAGTGAGACATTAGTTGGTGTTGGAACATCTTGTTAATAGATTTTCATCTTAGTAGTATTTAATTTGGTATGTAGCAAAGCAATAAGATGTTCATCACCGTGCCATGAAATTCAACATTAGCTCTTTGGTCTAAAATTATAGTAACTTTTGGTCTTTCAGAGATTTTGCCTCATTCTGTCTTCACGTTTACAAAGGTCAATCATGTCCTCCATAGAATTCAGTGATTCCACTGTGATACAGAAACCATGACCTTTGCTTTTGGTGGGTTTCTATTGGAGAGAGGAAAGATTATCTTTCACCCACTATCTAGCACAGCCATTGGCAGTGTGATTCTTCCCAGGGGAGGCTGATGTTCTGGGTGGCTGGGCCAGGCTACTTTGGCAGCTTGCTAGGGCTATGAATGGAGATGTCAGGGCACTTTGAAGGAACACCTGCCCTCATTATTATAAGGCTTCCATCCTCTCAGACTTTGGAGGCTGAGGTAAGAAGTGAAAGATATGCTATAAATAGGTCCTCTCTCCCAATGAGACTTACTTGCCAGCCCAAAATCAAGGAGCATAATACATGTGCCCAGTTTTGACAAAAATTTCTAAAAACCCCCTTTTGTACATTGAGGCATGAGTGAGGAACGTTTGAGCCGTGTAGATACTATGCCGGGGATTAGAAAAATGAGGCACTGGCTTCCACCTATACAACTGCGAACATTACTTCTCAGATGCTTGTTAGTAAACATGAGTGAAGGACAGTAAGATGGACTGAGTGTGCTGAAATCCAGCTAGCTTGGTAAAGATTCCTCTACCTAGGCTCTAAGATTGTCAGGAGAGAAGGAAAAAGCCTCTCCCTGGAGAAGGCGCTGAAAACGTTTTGGTTGCTGTATTTGTAAAAATCTTCAAGTTGTTAATTACTTGTTATGAACCCCAGAATACCAAGTTATCGGTTGAGTCCTTCTTAAACCTTAAGTTTCACTCTGAATATATTTCGAAAGAAACTAACTTACTTTCCCCTCCACACACAAAGGAGTAACGGCTAACTCTGCCTTCATATATAGTGGGGGACAGGGGAGATGGACCTCTTCTACATAGTATCTGTCAGTAATCTATAAGAGATTGAAAAATGCTGGTTAAGGCTGGGTGCAGTGGCTCATGCCTGTAAGTCCAGCACTTTGGGAGGCCAAGGCAGGTGGATCACGAGGTCAGGAGTTCAACACCAGCCTGACCAATATGGTGAAACCCCGTCTCTACTAAAAATACAAAAGTTAGCCGGGCATGGTGGTGCATGCCTGTAATCCCAGCTACTCGGGAGGCCGAGGAAGGAGAATCGTTTGAACCTGGGAGGCGGAGGTTGCAGTGAGCTGAGATCGTACCACTGCACTCTAGCCTGGGCGACAGAGTGAGACTCCATCTCAAAACAAAAAAAAAAGAGAAAGAAAGAAAAATGCTGGTTAAAAAACGCAAGCAAAAGGAGGAAAAAAGATTACTGTACCCCGAGCCATGGTTTTGTGTGTGCTTTACTGGGAAATCCCAGTCATGAGGCACCTACTCACAGTCACCAGACAGCAGTGTTCTCATCTGCCCATAAGGCAGTGAGTTTAAAAGGCACATTGCAGCCTCAGAAAAGGGAACACAGAATGGAGTCCAAGCAGGAAGTGACTCTGGACAGAACTCATTTCAAAAGTAGACTGATGTTTCTGTCTTGTGGCACGTGGGCCAGACGTTAGCCAAATATGTATTTATAAGTTGCCTTCTAATAAAACAGCAAGGTTAGGCTCTTTTGTGGAATACACTGTCAAACAAGAGATTCTTAGCAAGAAATGTGTCAGAAGATTTTGGGGACTAAAATTCATTCTGGGTAAAAACAAGTTCCAAAAATAACATTAAGAATGTGCAGTATCTCCACTTAATGAAAATGTGTTTTTAGTTTACAAAGGATTCTTTCATACATTATCTCTAATCTCACAACTCCTCTTTGTGGTAGATATCATGGTGCCTATTCTACAAGAAAGAAACTGATGCTCAAACCTCGCCAAAATTAAACATCTGGTAAATGGCACAGCAGGGAACTGAACAAGTCTAAGACCAGTATTCATTTTATTACATCATACACAGTGTTATTGCCACTGGTAATGCTGAGAAGTTAGTAGCTATGATACCAAACAGGCCTTCCCACAGAGCAGGTAACTAACCCACCCAGGCACTGATGATACTCAAAGAATCATCTCTGTGTGATGTCTTTGTTATTGTGAACAACATACCTACTTAGTGGAGGAGTTCTAAGACGTCTGTAATCCTTTCCCTTTGGTAGGTGAGTTGTGTGTGCTGATGAGATGCTCTTTGAGCTTTTCCATTTGTGAACACTGGGCCAGGGCAAGCATTCTTGGGAAACCACCTTTTCCTTTTTAACTTGGTGTGGTGGGTTGTCTTGGAGTTTGCTCCACCCAGCACTTGACAGAAACCCCCTCTCTTTGGAGTTCTTTTATTTTTAACATCTCTCTTAAGGGGTTTTCTGGTAACAGTTGGTTCAGAGGATTTAAGAAGAGTTTTGGGGATTTCTGGAGAAGTCCCAGGGATGACAACATCCTCCCATGTATGTATGTATATGTGTACATATTCTCTTTAAGAACAAAAACCTCAAGTTAATTGGATTTTGAAAGCTTCAGAAACAAAATGGAAGTGCTTTACTTTATCTGATGAAACTTCATTACTCTTCAAATATCTTTTTTAACAAAAACAAATCTTTCCTTTCTTCTGCTTCTCTTCCTTATTTGCTAAGTCACTAGACCCAAATGTCAGCCGTTGCCACGTTTCCAAGTGCCATCACCAGCCCCTGCACCAGCTGCACAGGCCTTATGCTGTCGTGGTGACTAGTTGGTGCCTTAGAGTGACCCACGTTTTGCTTGGGAAAACTCATCTACTGATCACCTTGGCGGCTCAGTGTATGGATGGGTTTCACAGCGCTACAACCTGATTTACCCACAGGTGGTTTTCCTACTCTTAAAAACACCACCTGAGCAAACAGAACTTTTATTTGTCACTAAATCTGCAGGCAATTGTTCTTCCTGCTGTGTTTCTCTTTTCTTTTCCACATACACATGAAGGGGACTGGGGAGTGCCTGGGGAAAAGTTTGATGTTTTGCATATTATAATTGCACACATGACATGTTTGGAAGGAAGGATGTAGTCACTCAATGCAAATAATTTTTTCAAATTTTGCTTTCTCAGTGCTTTTCATAGTAAAAGCATCAGTGAAAACACCCAATCAGCACATCTTACTACACTTGCTGGTACTGTAGAAAAAGCTTATACATCATAAACACAGTAATGTCACCAGATGCCTACAAGAGGATCACATTAGTGTTAACGATAAAACCTTCTAGATATCCAGCAAGTATGTGGTATTAAAAAACGAAAACAGGCTATGTGTAGTGGCTCACACCGATAATCCCAGCACTCTGGGAGGCCCAGGTGAGAGGATCATGTGAAGCCAGGAGTTTGACACCAGCCCAGGCAACAAGGCAAGACCCCATCTCTATAAAAAATTGAAAAATTGGCCAGGCGCAGTGGCTCACGCCTGTAATCCCAGCACTTTGGGAGGCCGAGGTGGGCGGATCACAAGGTCAGGAGATCGAGACCATCCTGGCTAACATGGTGAAACCCTGTCTCTATTAAAAATACAAAAATTAGCAGGGTGTGGTGGCATGTGCCCCATAGTCCCAGCTACTCAGGAGGCTGAGGCAGAAGAATCGTTTGAACCCGGGAGGTGGAGGTTGCGGTGAGTCAAGATTGTGCCACTGCACTCCAGCCTGGGCGGCAGAGTGAGACTCCATCTCAAAAAAAATTTTTTTTAAATTTTAAAAAATTAGCCAGGTGCATGCCTGTAGTCCCAGCTACTTGGGAGGCTGAGACAGGAGGATCACTTGAACCTATAGGAGTTTGAGGCTGCAATGAGCTATGATTGCACCACTGCACTCCAGCCTGGGCAACAGAACAAGTCTCAAAACAAAACTAAAACCTACTTGATTTGGCTTTTTTACCACAGAAGTTGATTTGGGCTTCCCTGCTTTCTTTCTAGTAGCTTGTTTTCTTCTTAAAACACCAGTAACTAAAGGAAATTACTGGTTTTCATAAGAACTAACCAGTTGCTGGCTGTATAAATTCTGTAAACACATTAGCAGTCTCTACATGTTTAGAGCTTTGTTCTGACACATATTTTGGTCTGAAAGAAACATTCTTTCTTCGTCTGTGATCACTCGGCTGAGGCTTTTCTATGTATGCCCTATTTTTTCTTCTAGGATTACTAATACCATGGTCATGGTTACAGGACAACTTATTTCATCTTCAGGTTCACTGCCAGGGAAAAACTGGCAACTGCTATAAGCACTGACGTGGCCAAAACCAAACACATCTTACCTCTTCCGTGGAGCCATAGACTGTTAGAGCTCAAGGGCTTCTGGTCATGAAGAGGAGAAGCCTAAGACCCCAGGGACTAAGGAAGTCACTCAGCTGTGGCAGTTGATAGCCAAACCAAGACTAGAGCTCAGATCTAGGAAGTGAAGTGATTTGGTGTCCTGGCTTTTGTATTCTGTTAATGGTGACAGTTATAAACAGTTGCTAAGTATTGTAGAATATCGATTTTACCTTCAATTGAATTTTTACCCTTTTTTTTCCCCCTCTTCTTGCTATCAGGTTAATTCAGGTCTTTTTTATAAACTACTCTAGTAACCTGTTTGTTCCGTCTACCTCTGACTCTCTTAGTTCCATGGTTCTCAACCTTGGCTGCACATTAAAAATATCAGAGTAGATGGGAGGGGGTTGAAAATCCTGGTGCCCAGACTAAGCACCAAGCCAATATAATCAAAATCTCTGGGAACAGGATCTAGGCAACTGTACCTCCCCAGGCAAGGCGCAGTGGTTCACACCTGTAATCCTAGCACTTTGGGAGGCTGAGGTGGACAGATCACCTGAGGTCAGGAGTTCAAGACCAGCCTGGCCAATACGGCAAAACCCTGTCTCTACTAAAAATACAAAATTAGCCAGGTGTGGTGGCGCACATCTGTAGTCCCTGCTACTCAAGAGGCTGAGGCAGAGAATCGCTTGAACCAGGAAGGCGGAGTTTGCAGTGAGCTGAGATTGTGCCATTGCACTCCAGCCTGGGCGACACAGCGAAACTCCATCTCAGAAGAAAAAAAAAAAAACACACAAAAACCTCCCCAGCTGATCCCAGTATGCAGTCAGTGTCATGCACCACTGCTCAGATCCACTGTACACACTGCTTAAGGCAGAGCTCTGCACGTAATGCTCTCTGTTCAGAAACCTCAATAGCTTTCAGTTGGTAATCAATTTAGTACTTAGAGTAGAATGCCTAATTCCCATCCTCATCCTAGGCCAGTGACTCGCAAAATGTTGGCAGAGACCAGAGATACTGGTGTCACCTGGGAATCTGTTAGAAATGCATGCCAAGGCTCCACCCCTACTCAATCAGAAACTGGGGGAGAGGCCCCACAAGCAGTACAGGCGATCCTGATACAATTTCAAGTTTACCAACCATGTTGTTTTTTATTTTTTTATTTGAGATGGAGTTTCACTCTTGTTGCCCAAGCTGGAGTGCAGTGGCGCAATCTCGGCTCACTGCAACCTCCGCCTCCAGGGTTCAAGCAATTCTCTTGCCTCAGCCTCCTGAGTAGCTGGGATTACAGGCGTGCACCACCACGCCCGGCTAACTTTTTTATATTTTTAGTAGAAACAGAGTTTCACCATGTTAGCCAGGCTGGTCTCAAACTCCTGACCTCAGGTGATCCGCCCACCTCGGCCTCCCAAAGTGCTGGGATTACAGGCGTGAGCCACCACACCCAGCCAGAACCATGTTGTTGTTGAGATGTACTTTATTCCTGCTGCCTCTCTTACTCAATGTTGGACTAGGATAAAACATCAGAATAAACAAGGACTAGTGTCTCTCCTCCTGTACACCACCACAGTGCCTAGGCATAGACAGTGGATGTCTCTTAGCTCAGCTTTTGTTGCCACAGTTTATTGCTCCCCCACATCATCTAGACATTTAATTACATTTTTGTTGTTTCTTATTTCCTATTGTTACAAACTAGTGTTAGAACACTTGTTTCCCCCAAGAGAAATAAACAGATTTTCTCTCTTTTTTCTTAGTTCCCAGAAATGAATGCTATGATCATGCGAAGGTTCAGTTTGCCGGGAGATGTAGACAGAGCTCGACAGTATGTGTTACAGGTAAGACTATTTTTAAAAGAAAGGCAGCAGCAGGAACAACGTGGCAAAGTCCTTTAATCCAAAAATGTAAACATTAAATTACAGATACAAGACTGTTTGGTCAACTCTTGATGTGACAAAAACTGAGAAGGGAAAACTCATTTTTCAGATTTTTTGTTTTCATTTCTCTTCTAGACTACTTAGGAAATATTTTGTTTTAACTGGTCTTGGGTAAGGCACAGATATTAATGTCTGGTAAAAGGTACCTAAGTGATTCTGGTGAACTGTTAGTGTTGAAGCAGAGTGGTGTGGAACCAGCCTTCCCTGTGTCCATCAGCAGAATCACTAGGCCCCCAGTCACCCAGCCTTGGCCCCAGCCTCATCCGTGTCCCCATCTGTGACCCCACGCGGGCTGCAGCTGCACTGCTGCAATGGGCTACTCCTAATTGGGCTTTCCTAGTCTGTCCTACCTGTTATAAAAGTGTGACTAAAGACATGATCATTGAAAACAATTAAACCAACATAGGCAAACTATACATTTATACAAACATTTTTCTTTTAAAAGGAGAACCATTTAACCCTGTTTAGGGGCTAGTGGCTTGTTTTAAATATATTGCCACATATCTTCAGAAGCTTTCTGTGGAAGCCAGATCTCTTTGCATGACTTGAGTTTTGGTGACTGACTCTTGAGAATGAGCCATTTCCAAGCTCACCATCATTTGCAGCCAACAGATCTCCTGGATGAGTCGGAGTGAGCAAAAACATTGTTACAAAGCAAGTGTGCCGTGAGATCCGTACTTAGTGTAGTACCTGAAAGACTTCCAAATAATTACCGTTCTGATTCTTAAAACATTTAAAAAGCAACCCCCAACCCCTAAAAGGTTATTTTTCTCTTTTAACTGACTATGCTGTTAAGCCTCATCATTCACTATGGGTTACTGGCTTTTTTGGAGAATGGTTTAAAAGTACTATTAAAAACTATGGGAGGGAGCTGGAGCTGATAAAAGTCAATATCCCTGGGAGAGGTTCTGGCTTCAGAAATAATGGTATTATTGAAAGCTGGAGTGGGAGGTGGAACTGAAAAGAGGGAAATTAATAGTAGCACCTATGGAAGATAGCAAAGTTCCAGCAATCCTAGCCAGAAACGCATTTAGGGAAAACAAAAATCCACGGGAATGTTCTCTGAACAAATTCTCCAAAATTCTAGCTCCCTGTTCACCCACATAGCTTCTAGTCCTATTCCCTCATTAAATGTGAATAGACAACTCAGGGTTACAAATGAGTTGACTAAAGCTTGCTGAACAAAAGAGTGGGACTATTTTAAAATAACGGGGGGGGGGGGACTCAGGAAAAACATAAATAGGAGGATCCAAAAATATACCACATTCACAAAACAAGACAGGATCAGACTTTTTAAATGAGTAAGAGCAAGTTCTAAGAAACTGGAAATGACTGAAGAGCAAACTCCAAAGAACGTCTGCAATGTGAAATTGAGGAAATCCTCCCAAGTGTAAAACAGAAAGGGGGAAATAGTGAAAAATAAGAAGAGCTACAAGGACCGGTGCCATCACGTAACAAGTATTTCGGGAAGAAAATTAAAAAGTGGTCACTTACACAAGAAAAAGGTGTCAAAACTGGCTCAATGAATAGCAAAAATACTGGATGCTAGAAGGCAGGGGAGGAAGGTCTTGCAAATAATGATTAAACATTTTAAACCTAAGATCCATTAAATCTGAAGGCAAAAGAAAGTCACCACACGTCGGGACTAAAACACTGACTTCCCATAAACACTTTTTTATTTTATTTTTCTGAGACGGAGTCTCACTCTGTCGCCAGGCTGGAGTGCAGTGGTGCATCTCGGCTCACTGCAACCTCCGCCTCCCGGGTTCAAGTGATTCTTCTGCCTCAGCCTCCTGAGTAGCTGGGAACACAGGCGCCCGCCACCATGCGCGGCTGATTTTTGTATTTTTAGTAGAGATGGGGGTTTCACCATGTTGGCCATTGTGGTCTCGATCTCATGACCTTGTGATCCACCCAGCTCGGCCTCCCAAAGTGCTGGGATCACAGGCGTGAGCACCACACCTGGCCTGCGTGAACACTTTCTGGGTAGGTTATTTGCAGATGTACTTCAGCAAAATGTGTGGAAAACACTGAGAGAAGGCAGGCTTCTGTACAAAAAGGAACAGCAAACTAAAATGTGTCATGTTTTGAGCAATTGGTATAGAAAATCAGATTTCTTTCAACCACAGTGTTAGGAATATTCTATTTCTAAATGTCAGAGGGGTCTGGGCGCACTGGCTCACGCCTGTAATCCCAGCACTTTGGGAGGCCGAGGCGGGTGGATCACTTGAGGTTGGGAGTTTGAGACCAGCCTGGCCAACATGGTGAAACCACGTCTCTACTAAAAATACAAACATTAGCCAGGCGTGGTGGCACACGCCTGTAATCCTAGCTACTAAGGAGGCTGAGGCACGAGAATCCCTTGAGCCTGGGAGGCAGAGGTTGTGGTGAGCCAAGATCACACCACTGCACTCCAGCCTGGGCAACACAGCAAGATTCTGTCTCTAAATAAATAAATAAATGAATGAATGAATGAATGATGTCAGAGGGATCATGAGCCATGGAGAAGGAAATAGAATTATAGTATATGACTTGATTCTGCAGTAAATATTTTTACATCATAGAAATGATACTTTATTAGTATTTGGCTTTTAGAAAGAACCAATATTTTAAAACATGGTTACAGAATAGAATGTAAATATCCATAGTCTAACAGTATAGTTAAAGGACAGGACAGGAGCTCATACAAGATAAAATCAGAAGTTGATGCTACCTAACAGAAGCAATCAACAAAACAACTAAAGACAGCAGTGTCATGATCAGGAGGCACAATATGGGAGGGCTAAATCCTCATCTTAATAAAAAGGTAACAGATAATAACTAAAACTGGCAATCAAGAAATAAAAACTAGGCTGGGCAAGCTGGCTTACACCTGTAATCCCAGCACTTTGGGAGGCCAAGGTGGGCGGATCACTTGAGGCCAGGAGTTTGAGACCAGCCTGGGCAACAAGAGCAAAACTCCGTCTCAAAGAAAAAAAAAATACAAAAAAAAAAAAAATTAGCTGGGTGTGGTAGCTCATGCCTGTAATCCCAGCACTTTGGGAGGCCGAGGTGGGTGGATCACCTGAGGTCAGGAGTTCGAGACCAGCCTGACCAACATGGAGAAACCCCGTCTCTACTAAAAATACAAAAAAAAAAAAGCCAGGAATGGTGGCACATGCCTGTAATCCCAGCTACTAGGGAAGCTGAGGCAGGAGAATTGCTTGAACCTGGGAGGCAGAGGTTGCAGTGAGCCGAGATCGTGCCATTGCACTCCAGCCTGGGCAACAAGAGCAAAACTCCGTCTCAAAGAAAAAAAAAAAATACAAAAATTAGCTGGGTATGGTGGCATGCGCCTGTAGTCCCAGCTACTTGGGAGGCTGAGGCAGGACAATTGCTTGAACCCGGGAGGTAGAGGTTGCAGTGAGCTGAGATCACGCCGTGCACTCCAGTCCGGGTGACAGAGTGAGACCCTGTCTCAAAAAAAAAACAGAAAAAGAAAAACTAATAGATAAAGTGAGTGCCTTTGGAAGAAAGGAACCTGACTTTCTTCATAAACCCTCTGTACTTTCATTTTGTTATGTCTTTATTCTTTATAAGTTTTACTTGTGTTTTTTTTACATTTAAATGTATAACAATACTTTGTATGTAGAACTTTTGAGAAAGTCTAATACTTAAGTAAAAGGGGAAAATGGATGACCATGTAATATTGATGAGCTAGTTGCTTTGCATGCTAATAGAATAAAAATTTGCTTCAATATGAGAAAAAGGCCTAAAGGAAGTTAGCACTATGAGTCGGGAAAAGAACATTAGAGATGTAGTTTGACTGTTGAAACTGTAACCCTCAGCTCATCTGATCTCAAAACTATGTGTTCATTTATTATAGCAGGAAGTTAAAATGCTGATTCAGTCAGTGACAGGCAGCTGTTCTGTTTTGTTCTGTATCTCGTAGAGTGATGGTGTGCAACAAACAACCTACCTCGCCCAGCAGTACTGCCATGAAGCAATAAGAGAGATCAGTAAACTTCGACCATCCCCAGAAAGAGATGCCCTCATTCAACTTTCAGAAATTGTACTCACAAGAGATAAATGACAACTCTTTCTGTTCTTTCTGGCAGCTATCTTACCAGACTGTGCCTAAAGAATTTTGTGGAATACACTTTGTTTGCTTCATGTGCAGATAACCAAAAATCATTTTAAAAGATATCAAACTTATTGATGGGCAATTTATTTTTTTTATTGCAAAAGTTTTTTCAGAAAACTTTTTAAATGTAATTAAACCATCTGAATCTGTCATTCTAGTCCTATAAATTATAATCGAGGTATCTTGATGGTTATATGTGGTATTGTTTACACTGTTAATATCCACATGTAAGGCCATTACACAAATAAATAATCGATGTTAAAATTCAAATGGTTTGTCTTGATTTACTGTGGGAGTAAAGATGAGAAAAATGTGAAGTCTGCATTGAAGTCCACATCAGTTATATTTTAACAGTATCCAAAGTTTCATATAGGAGAATGGTTTATTATAAAAGACTGTACATAAAATTTAGACAACAGGTTATATACAAATTAAGAGAACAATCCACTTCAAAAATGGAAAGTAGAAGGTAGCTAACTGATCACTAATGATACTTTGTTTAAAATTAACAAAGGCAAAATGCGTATGAAATAGTCACATTGATTTGGTAGCAGTAATGGTCTTTAATTTTCAGAAATAACTGTTTTGCACTAGTCTTTTACCATTCACTATGGTGTTACAAGTCTGTAACGTCCAGTACATAACTGTAATTTGAATTCCAAACAAACCCTCAATAACACAGAAACCCACACTTGAGTGCTCTACTTTAATATCCTAAGCAATATAGAATTATACACAAGAAGAGAAAACATCCCTCAGCCCTCCCTTAAATTAAGAGGAGACACACAAAGTGCATGTGTTGCATTTTGATTATGTCAAAAGACAATACAAGTCTGTTCATTAGGTAAATCTCTGTTCACTGATTAATATATGACCCACCTTCTTTCCCAATTATTTTATTTTAAAATTCTAATGTTGCTAGTGCCAGGTAATGGATTAAATAGTGCCTATTCACAAATCAACTGTATCCACTTTTACAATATGTAAAAGGTACTTTTAACTTCCTTTCATTGAACCAGTGTACAACAGTCCACTGCAAAACTGAAGGACATGGCAATCCTTACGAATTTTACTTACAGAATGAATGCACACAATTTGACACATTTTCTTAGCTTCAAAAGATTCTTTAAAAAAGGAATTCAGTAGATTGACTTGTAAATAACCATTGCAGATTTTGAATCTGCAAAAACCCGTCACATTGCTGTTGGGACAGATTAAGATAAGGCTAAAATTTTTTTCCAAGTTAACATATTGAGAAAATAGAACCATAATTCTGCAATAAATCATTATCTTTTATTTTTTTTTAAAGCAAACCAGTGAAGGAAAGGACAAAAACCTTTGGTTCACTTATGTATTTATGAATGGAAAAAATTTATAATGCAAATTTCACTCATTAAAAAACTTAGGTACAAATTACAACATTACAGATAATTCTCTTTTTGCTTCTTTTGTTTCACATGGAGACCCTTGGAGACTCAATTCATGTTAAGACACCTAAGTATGAGTCCTCCAGGTAAATATTACACAAATGGGAAGCATCTTGGAATTTTTAAGTATATTTCAATACATAAATTTTTATGCATGCTTTAAACAAACAGTATTTTTTTTAAATGAGAGAATCTAACAAAAAAAGTCTGACCAGCACCAGCATTTAAATTTTCTGATTTTAATATTAGTCTGACATAGCGTTAGTAATCATGCTGCACTGAAACATGTAATGGTACAATCTGAATAATGATTCGTTAAATATTATACCCCACTTCCCCCAGAATATTTAGGCTGGTCATAAAGTTAAAAATGTGTAAGTACATAAGCATAATCAGTTATGGACAGCTTCTTGTATAAATTGCTATTTAGCAATACACAAACTGCCTCAAAGATTTATGCTTACAGGTAGACATTCAATTTACCAATAAAACAGCATGTTCTGAAAATATGGGCACATTTTAAAACATATTAAGACAGTTCTGTTAACCATAATTGTCCCACAGTATGACTGAGTAATAAGAATCTACTTTAAAAGCAAAAAAAAAAAAAAAAAAAATTAATCAGTATAGTGCATGATTGATTCAACATAGTTCCCAGGGAACAGACCAGTCACTCGATTGCAGACTCCTTCATACCAGCCATCATCATTCTTCTTTATAACATAAATGATTGCACCCTCCATAAATGACAGCTCATCATCCTTGTCTTTTGTATAATCATATATTGCAACAACTATGGAAAAAACAGTTGAAATATCACATGAATGCACTATATCCAACATTTACTTGAATTTTAAGACAAAGCCAATTAAATATATAGCACAGCAAAACCATTTTTATGAAGATTTCTTAATTTTTGTATCTATCAATATAAGTAGGTCAGTGCCAACCATGTACTTATATCATTGGCTTAATCTTAGAGTCAAATGACAATCTGATTAGACTGAACAGGTCAATAGGTTCTGTCAATCACTTTAAGAAAGCTCTCTGAACTTCAGAATTTATTAGATGTTTCAATTCATTCAAATACCAAGTGCCTATCATATACAAAGCACCGCTTTTCGAAATAATTATCAGGCAAAGCTGCATAGCCATTCAGTAAACCAGGTAACAACCCAAGCTATCTAATTTGAAAATACACAGTCACTGGAAGGTAAATCACATCCTACTCATTCAAGGACCCATGCTAATTTAAGGGACTGTTCCCAGATTTTTTAAAAAGAATATTTACTTACTTCAAAGGATTTTAATTAATATTTAGAGAACGTGGCAATTCTGTGGTGTCTGTAATTCTTTTCAGTTCAAGATATAGGTTGAGTAACCCTTATCTGAAATGCTTGGGATCAGAACTGCTTTGGATTTGGGTTTTTTTTTCAGACTTTGGAATTTTACATATAGGTAATGAGATATTATCTTGGAGATGGGATCCAAGTCTAAACACAAAACTCATTTTTGTTTCACATACACCTTACACACATAGCCTGAAGGTAATTTTATTTTTCCCTTGGGAACACTGAATAAACTGTGTCATGTGCCTGCATTCTGACTGTGACCCATCACATGAGGTCAGGTGTGGAATTTTCCACTTGCGGCATCATGTTGGAACTCATTGTGGATTTTGGAGCATTTTGAATTTGGGACTTTCAGATAGCGATGCTCAGCCTATATTCACTTCCTTTGCAAACTGCTGTGGAATGCAATCTAAAGTGTATCATGGCCCATGGACAAATCCAAACCACTGCATTTTTTGTAAATAAAGTTTTATTGCAATATGGCCACATCTACTTACTCATGTACTATGTCCTCTTTTACGCTACAACAGTAGGACTGAGTAGTTGTGACAGAGACTGTATAGCCAGCAAAGTTTAAAATATTTACTATCTGGCTTTATGCCAAACAAAGTATGCTCACCCCTAGTTCTTGGGAAGATACTTTTTAATCCTCTACTATCAAGTATATTACCCGATATGTCATTCCAAATTTGTCAACTTCTATAAATATGGTCTCATTTTCATAGTTAAATTTGCTTTACCAAGAAAGAAAATATGGGTAAAAACACAATTCAAGGCCACTCAAGTTTATCATCCTTGTAAGTAACAACAGCTCTCTCTTTGAAGGTATATGGGAATCTAAAGTAGAATATTTAAGACTTTCTTAACAATATGTAAATTATTTACCGTTTAAAAATATAAGGCCAGGAGTGGTGGCTCACACCAGTAATCCCACAACTGGGAGGCTGAGATGGGCGGATCACTTGAGGTCAGGAGTTCAAGACCAGGCTGGCCAACATGGCAAAACCCCGTCTCTACTAAAAATATAAAAGTTAGCTGGGCGTGGTGGCGGGCACCTGTAATCCCAGCTATTTAAGAGGCTGAGGCAGGAGAATTGCTTGAACCCGGGAGGCAGAAGTTGCAGTGAGCCGAGATCGCACCACTGCACTCCACACTGGGAGACAGAACAAGACTCCACCTCAAAAAATAAAAAAATATAAAAGGAAAACAAATTTACTTTTGCCACATATCCAAAACTTGGGCAGGAAAGAATGCTGCTGGTCTCAAGAGCTACAGCTACTTGCTTAAAGACTGTTAACCCAATAAAGTCAATAGAAGGAAATATATCAAAGGCAACCAAAAGTGTTCAACTAAATCACAAGCATTTTTCAGAACTCTATAGAAATACAGATTTGATTTTATTTTTAATTGATTCCCATTTCTGCAAAAAGAAATACAGATTTTAAAATAGCACAGAACTGGATGAAAAAATAAAAACTCTAGAAACAGGATTTGTTTCTTCCCCACCTATATTTCTTAATAGATAATTACAGTGAATATTGGGTACTGTAGGTAAATTGGACTTTAAAGTAGTTCATAGTTTCATGAAATATAATCCTGGTAATTTGTCTTCTCTTTTATAAAATCACCTGACGCCTTAATTGAGGCTTTTCTCATGATAGTACTAATAAATTTTTAAAGACAGATGCTCCTCCACTTCCATATGATGGGGTTATGTCCCAATAAACCCACTGTTTAGTGGAAAATACTGTAAATTGAAAGTACGTTTTCAACCTATAACTTATATTTTTTACTTATAACAGGTTTATCCAGACAAAGCTACATCATAAGTTGAGAAGCATACTGAATGCATATCATTTTTGTACCATCATAAAGTTGAAAAGATCCTAAACTGAACCATTGTAAATCAGGGACCATCTATATTTAGATATGAAAGGTCATCAACAGAGCTTGACAGAACTTTTAAAATCTTTACTAATTACATATAACTCCATTTTTGTGCCTTAGCTGTTTCATCTACAAAATGCCAACCAGCAAGTTAATCTTCAGCTGAACACATATGTAGTTTGAAAGCAAATCTAACACTGCAATTTTAATTTAAAATACAAAGAAAGAATCCCCCTGTACACTGGGAATAATACAAAGCTTAGGAAGTAAGGTTTAAGTAAATCATCTTGGCTGGTAAGGCAGTTTAGAAGGCTGAGAAACATTGGACTAGATGTTCTTTATAGTCCTAAATTTCTACAATTAGGTTATATTCCTTCACATCAATTCAATGATTGTACCTTACCTTTCTCAATATAATTCTTGGGGGCCCAAGCAGGATCCCCATCTGCATATGGATCATTATACTGAACTACTGCAGCCTCTTCATCTTCATAATCCACTGGAGGTGGTGGTGGGGGAGGTGGAGAGTCATCAAACATGGGAATGTCATCTGGTGGAGGTGGTGGCGGTGGAGTTGGACTATCAGCAACTAAAAAGATTCATATGATTGATTTGAATCACAAATAAGTCTAGATGGAAAGTTATAAGTTAACAGAATTTAAGAAAGCTCTAACTTAAGTACAGCATGCACTATAATAAAACATGCAATGATTAGAAATAAAAGCTTGGTGTGTTAAAGTTTATGCTACTCAAGAATCATTTAAAAATAACAAAATGAGCTAAAAATAAGTGTATCTGGCAGTATTACAAATTAATGAATGCAGGGTGTTAGGAGACAATGTCTCTTTTTATAAGGATTATAGGAGTAGTTTCCTTATTCCAAGGTTCAGATCCGGACAAATGTTAACAACCTAAACTAAATCTATGTCACTTTTGTCATTTGGACTGCAGTAAACGATATGAGTAACATTACATTAATGGTTTGATCACTTTTCACTCTGCTCATTCATGCCCGATTTTGGCTTGAAACAGCTTTGGTTCCCTAAAAATTGAATCTCCCATGGACAGATTTTTGTTTCTTTGCTGATTATTGTTTGTTTTGATGGAGAGAAAGTTAAAGTTGGTGGTATTAGGTCTGCTTCTGTGTATAGATTTTCTACTCTGTTATTTACATTTTACAAGTTGAACAAATGGAAAAAGAATCCCCAACCAGTAGAAAATCTAATTGAATATTTTTAAAAATGTTTATATTCATAATCAGTTTTTTTGTAGAAAGCAAGCTAAAATTTTGCATTATTGCTAGTAAAACATAAGCACGGGATGAGGGCAAGCCTAGATCCTAAAGATTCAGTTTTCTAAGAATACATCAACAATTAAGATTTAAACATAAAGTGTTGAAGATGTAATTAAAAAAACAAAGAAAAAGAAACTTATAGTAAACAAAACAATAAAAATGACTCATACCTCAAACTTTAGATGGTCGTGGTCAGTATATATGTGTGTGCTTTACATAGTCAAAGGTGTAAACAGGGAAATGGGAAAATGTCAGGCTAGAGCTCTATTATTCTAGCATAATATCAGGTAAAAATGCTCCTATTACTTAAAGAATTCAAAGCTGGAACCCAACTAGTGCTTAACTTAAATTTCTGATCCATAAAATTCTTTAAAAGTTCAAAAGACATATGAAAATGTTTTCATACAGATTGATACAGGAATTATATAATTCCTGCAGGGGAGAAGTTCATAATACAAACACACTAAATCAAATGCCAATTTCTGGGGCTATTTACGTGATCAAAGAAATCAGCCGTAATCTATTTGTCATACAGGTTTAAACGTTTACCCTCCTGGGAATAATGTGCTGAATATACAACCAAGGGCTCCAGGTTTAAAATATTTGCAGATAATGACCCTATTTTCATAACCACTTCAATGCTGTGATTTCTATTTTATCCTCTTGAGGGATGAAAGGGCTATTAGAAAACAAATCTTGTATGGTAATACTCACTCTAATACCTATCAAACGGGTCTACAATTAAATTTTCTGCCTCATTCCTAGATCCATTTTATCTTTGT
Organism: Theropithecus gelada; assembly: GCF_003255815.1. Lineage (NCBI taxonomy): Eukaryota > Metazoa > Chordata > Mammalia > Primates > Cercopithecidae > Theropithecus > Theropithecus gelada. The sequence goes on along the minus strand of NC_037677.1, from coordinate 23,124,251 downwards.
CCATAACTTCCTCTATAAAACTTTTTAATATTATTGAGGAGAGGAAAATGGGTATGGACCCCTCCTAACATCAAACAGCCATAGTTCATATCCTTAGTTTGGCTTAATGTGTAAATTATATATGTGGGTACCTTGAATTTACTCTCGATTTATCACACTAGTTCAATGTTTTCACGAAATTGTCTTTATATCCAACTGTTGTAAATCTACATGTCTTATCTTCAAATTATGGCAGAAGTCTTGGTTAATCTAATTCTCTGCATAATCATAAAGAGATGCAAACACACTGCTGACTTTTTTAGAGGCTGGTATCTTAAATTGAAACACTTATTAATAGGCTAACTGCTACATGCATTCATTATCACCCACTTTGAGTGTCATAATAAACTGGGTATTTAAGAGAAGAACACATAAAATTTGTACTTCATAAAACATTTAAAGTACTGATACATATTTTAACACCACTCTTCCTAACATACTTTCAAAGAAAACAGAAACCAAATAAAGTTAGGGAATCTGTGGCACAAGGAGAATCACTGACCCAAGTTCGTATGTTTGGTAAAAAGAACTAATACCAAGAGCCTCTTTAGCAAAGACCACACATGCCTAGAATAATGCACACTAATACTGGATTTCTATATAAAGAAAAGATTTACCAAATAGCTAGTCAGTCACCATTGGACTCACAAAACTGATGTGCATTATGACTATTTTAAATTATTTCCTAATAATTGTTAGTGGTATGGCAGTTCAAAAGTTCGCACTGTCTTTAAACTCTGCAGCATTAATGACCAGCAGTTTACCCTTACTCATTTATTTTTAAAAATAAGATTCACTTCTATCTATCCATCCATCCATGCATTTATTAATTTTTGCACTCTATTTATTTATTTTTGCACTCCTAGGCTGGAGTGCAGTAGTGCGATCATGGCTCACTGCAGCCTTGACGTCCTGGACTCAAATGATGCCCCAGCCTCAGCCGGGATCCCTAGTAGCTGGAACTACAGGCACATGCCACCACACCTGGCTAATTTTTTATTTTTTGTACAGACAGGGTCTTGCCGTGTTGCCCAGGCTGATTATTCATATCTTTTTAAAGGTTTGCACACATTAGGGTTTTCAAACACATATTAACAGTAAGGATGGCTTACACTCAGAAATGTCAACATTACGAAACAACATTTTATAACAAGCCAATTGGATCACACATTTCCTGAAGGAAGGGGCTTTTGTCTTAAACTGCTGGTATTTTTCACAGAGCCTGGCACATAACATCGAGTACACAAATATTTGACTGGCAGAAGGGAGGGAATGGGGAGAATAACATAACAGGGTCAGCAAAAGCTGAAGAATGGAATTTGCCACAATGTATCGTCTTGGAGGATAGGCTGGGCAAGTGGGTTATTCATTTGTTCAAACCATCCTGAGATTTATTTTCATGGTGATGGTCCAAATGAAGTAAATTAAAAATAGACCACATTACCATCAATATGCTATTCTAGCATATTATAATTCAGTAAAATAGTGGTATTTTTCACTTTATATAACATTCACTGTGATCATGCAGTTAGGATTATACATCTTCTGGAATTTCAAAAGTAATCAGGCAGTAATATAAATTAGTCTATCCTGATTAAAGCTATATATCCAAAATAACTTCCCCCCCGCCCGCCAAAAAAAAAAAAAAAAAAAAAAAATCCCTGAACTTCATTCAAGAGAAGAACTAAAAAAGTTAACTGATTTTCATATTCAGAAACAATCTTTGTGGGCCTGGATGTAGCCAAAATGTGAAAAGGATGCTAAATTGCTTATCACTCACCCTGAAATGGATAGCATCAATGTAATTTACTTATTCTTGGCCATTCAATCTTATCCTAACAATGAACCTTTACGTAGATTCAATATCATGTATGTATGAAAATCTGAGGCTACAAAGCTTTCCCTAAAATTTTTTTTGTAATTAAGGGGGGAAAACCTGCCCCAATTTCATATTAAATTTAATCTCATAGTATATCTACCTATATCTTGATAAATTTATTAAAATAAAATATGCTTTCTAATTCTAATAACTATTAGAAGCTAAAAGTTCCCATACAATTTGAATTTTTGTGTTTGATTATTCTTTCCTTGAGATTATGTAAAGATCAGATCTCCTGTTTTAGGATCATGTAAAGACATAAGAAAACTGCAGCTTTGAAATTTATATGGGTCAGTAACCATGCACACAAAGAGAAAAAACTGAAGACCGTGCTCTTCAGTTTCAGTAACATATCTGCACCTATTTTCAAGATAAGATTAGCTTCTCAATAAAAGTAAGGAAAACGATGACTCATCGTCAGCCATGCATGCTATAAGGAGACAGCCTCTACTCTTCCATAGCTCAGTTTTTCCAAACTTACTGTTTTCCTGCACCCTGGCCACGAAGCCTGTGAGAGGTATCTGTGGAGTCAACTGAGGCATAGGGGGAGGGGGTGGAGCAATAGAAACTGGTAGCAACAACACAGTATGGGGGAAGTAAAACAGATAAAGGAAAGAAAAGGAAACAAACAAAAAGCAGAAGTCAGTTACAAGGACCACAAACATAAGTATGCAAAGAACAGTTTGCAAATGAAACAAAACAAAACAAAAAACAAAACAAAAACCTGCAGAACCTTCGAGTACATTTCCCACAAGCAAACCTAAAGGCCAAGTTGTGCTTAGCCAATTGATTAATTTTATAAAAGAACAAATATACTTAATTTAATCCTAATGTTATATTGTTTGGGAAAGATTTAAATTTACCATCACACTCACTTTATTTGGTAAAATAAAATTTTCAAATTATAAGGAAAGACTTCTAAAATAGGTAACAATGAAATACCTACATAGGTTTCCAGAATATTGTGTCTTTGCCATAACTATAACAGGTTTGTCTAGCTTTAAGGTAATGTTGTAAATTGGGACCCAAATAAATAAAACAAATATATAATAGCTGTTTATTTCATATATCAATAAAACTATTAATCACAGGTTTCCTTTAAAGACAGTTCTTATTATATATCTAAATTCACACACAGCTCTTCAGGAAAAACTCTTGTTTGTAAAACAAGGTTGTGATTTTTTTAATGTGGCAATTTTATTTTTAAAAATATCAGTCCTAAATTTACAAGGGAATATATCATGTTAATCATTCAGTTTCATGGGATATCTCAAAAGTGACCTTATCACTGTTCTGAAAAAGGAAACCTGATCTCCAATAAGTTAAAATATATAATTCTTTGCATTAATTTTTAACAACTCATTGGATAGCTTGAAACACATTCACATGTATTTGTGGAGATGACATAATTGACAGGAAATACCAAATACTCATGTATTAAAAATTATAACATACACTAGAAGTAAACATTCATATGCTTGTGACTTTGTCTCATTTTAACAAGTCAGTAATTGCCAAAGATTGATTAGAAAAAGTCAGTAGGACTCGATAGCAAAATTTAATCTGTTGGTAGTCACCAAGTAGTAACACTAAATTGATAGAGAAAAACAATTTATTGGTTACCAAGGATTAATCAAAAGGTTGTTTCAATTAATCTAACGTGCAAATTCTGTTGGTAAGCATAAAAATTTGAAAGAAGTTCAGTGTTCAAAGAAGTAACAAAGCAATTATGTGCATTAATATTCATTGTATAGCTAAAAATAACATTCAATTCACTATGAAACCAATCCTATTTCATTCTAATATGCTATAGAAGGCTCTTAAATAAAAGGTTAGAGGTTTTGACTTAAAAAACAGAAAACTCTCACAAAGCTAAAAAAGTGTTTAGAAACAACTCTTAGTAACTAGCCATGCTGGTTAGTACGTAATGAAAAAGAAAAGCTATGCTGTGAAGATACTAATCATTACTACATTTAGACAGAAGGGAAAATGTACACATCAAAACACTAAAAACATTCACATACTACTACTAGTAGTACAACACCAACAGTAACTCAGATTGAAGGATAATTAATTTGACAAAACATAATCATTTATTTAAAATTTTAGGCCAAATTTGCTTTCCAATATTCAAAAGAACGTGGTCATTAAAGTATCCTGTTTGAAAATAATCCACGCAGGCATTGCTAAAATAAAACTATAAAACTATGTATTATATAAAAGAGTCACCAAAAATCCTATTTGCAGAGTAAATTAAATGTCTAAAGTGGGGAAAAGGAAAATGATAAACAAAAAGATGGGATCTAAAAATTCAGAATATGAAAAAAATAAAGTTGACAAAACAAGTGAAGTGAATTATTAGATAATCTAGAATATTTAGACAGACACTGGCTACCTTTTGATACCAAATCTTAGGTAAAATCCTATTTAGTGAAGTTTAACACTTCTCAGTAGCTTTAATATTTTAGTCTGGATAAAAGCTATATAAATTTTGGGATTACTCGTGAATTTTGATATTTCTGCTAAAGTGGTTTTCAATTCTTAGGAATTTTTGCTATAACATAATTTATCTTTAAATTTTAAACAAAAAACTAATGAGAACTTTCGGCTGGGCGCAGTGGCTCACGCCTGTAATCCCAGCATCCTGGGAGGCTGAGGTGGGTGGATCACCTGAGGTCAGGAGTTCGAGACCAGCCTGGCCAACATGGTGAAATCCTGTCCCTACTAAAAATACAAAAATTAGCTAGGTGTAGTTGCAGGCGCCTGTAATCCCAGCTACTCAAGTGGCTGAGGCAGGAGAATCGCTTGAACCTGGGAGGCGGAGGTTTCAGTGAGCCGAGATGCATCACTGCACTCCAGCCTGGGTGACAACAGTGAAACTCCGTCTCAAAAAAACACTTTCCCCTAACTCTGCTTTAAGACACATATACAAGTCATTCATTATAAATACAAAGAGCTTAAAGCAACCTCCTATGTAAATATGGAGAATTCACTGAGTATTAAGTGTTGTTGTATAAACTAAAATAACATGTAGCTCTAGAAAGAGCCACAAAAGCCATGTAGGAAAGCTTGTCTCAGTCTATGCCCAGTAGGCACAACTGTAAGCTAAAAGCAAACAGTGGACAACAGTTTCATTTCTGATTTTGTTTTCTTTTTTGCACTGAACATCTTAATATGGAAAGTGATATTAATGACTACCCTACACTATTCTAACTTCCTAACATTATATGCTAAAACTATTTTCTTCTCTTATCAGCTTTTAAACACTGATTGCAATTAGTGTTGAGATGTGCAATTTGAGGTAAACAGAAGGAAATCAGAAGAAATTCCCACCATTAGAATTATTCAAAGACAGAGTAATTAAGCAGGCATCACAAACAGTTTTAATTGGTTTTGAACTCATTTCTGAATAGGTTAATGACCTTAAAAGTGATAGCCAGCAATTTCATTATATTAATTTAAAGGAAAACTTTGACAATGTTTGTGTCTTTAATTTTACCATTACTATGCTGTCTCGAACATGCCAATAAATTCAGTTTATTTCTGCAATGTTTTTGTTCTCTAGTTTTACTTATGTAATAAAATAGCATATTAAAGTTAAATTTTAGTATACTCAATATAGACATGTGATAAATTTAGTTAAATATACTTGATAGGTCTAAATTTTGGAAGAGAAAGTGGTAAGCGATTACTCTTAAAATGGTATGATTCAAGGACAAAATCCTAAAACAAAAATAAACATGAAACAGCATGGTTTTCAATTGTTGTCTATCACTGGCAAGAATAACAGTTTCAAATAATTTCCTTCAAAAGGAGCTCCACTGTTGCTGTATGCCTGCAAAGCACAAGCTTACTTGAATTTTGAGAATAAAGTGGACCTCCATTAACATGGGGCTGAGCAGAAAATTGAGCAGTCACAGAGGGAGTTCGTCTGTATCCACCAGAAGATGTCGAAGAAGTAGTAGAGTTGTGTCGAGAGATCTGCCTGGTCATTGTGCCATACTGGGAACCAGGAGCTGAGCCCGGGGCTGCTGAAAAGCATTAGTCAAAGGCAACCAACAAAGAGACTTGAGCATTGTAATCACCTTAGATGGCAGAACAAAGCAGGAGGGGGCCTCAGTAAGAAATATTTATTACTTTTTCAAGACCAAGGCACAAAATAAAGACAAAAGTAAAGATTAAAATCAAGTAACTTTATCTCCAAAGTCAAAAACAGAGAGAAAAAAAAACAGCTGCATGGAAAGCTGTAAAAGCAAATAAGTAATATTCCCAAGCTTTTAAAAAACACAATCCCAAATGATACTTTGCTAATATTATATATAATTTTTTGTACATTTTCAAATATATAGCTTTTATATGTAAACTGTCTTTCCAATAAAATAAGTACCAAAAGACAGTGTGAGGCAGAAAGCATCAGTCTTTAGATGTAAGTAGATTCATGTCTGGTTTACAAACTTCTTCCTTTCCACTGACAAAACTTTCAGAATTTTGATTCACATTATAAGACTCTATCTAGCCAAATCCAAGTTAAACAATAAATTTTTATTTACTAGTATTTTTGAGTTTTTATTGAATTAGCAGTTATTAGTATCAATACATATTAGGTAAAATCATTTTTTAAGAAAAGTACCATTTCTAGTTTCAAAGCACTTTCATGTAATGTCAGATTTGTTGTAGACCTCCAAATTTCTAAGATTAACATACATTTTCCCTATTAAATTTTTATAACTGACAAAAGCAGAACATTTTTTGACTCTATAAAATATGGCATTTTAAGGCAGTTTTGTTTAGAAAATCTATTCTCTTTCTCCATGCCTGGAGAGCTGCTTTTCCATAGTACATCCAAAGCATCTGCTTTTTAAAAAAAAAAAAATTAGCATGCTCATATATATTTTGTCATCAGTTAATAATGAAACTGATGAAAATATTAATACTTAACATTGTATTAAGTGCCATCTTTCCCAACATTTCAAAAGTTTCATATTTAAAACATTAATAGAGTTCAAAGCCTCTAAAGTTAACTATACTTTCCAAGATTAACTTCGGGATTATAATTATTTTCCTTGCCCCATCTAAACAACAAACAATGACAGAGTAAGTAAAAAGCCAGCGTCCTAGTTTATCTTCACTCAGTTGTCTAATCATTCTTAGAGGTCACACAAGGTATTAGATAAAACCATACAGCAGAGGTTGTTCATTAAGACAAGTGCTGATCTAACATTTTGGAACTCCCAAGTCATAGGCAGTCACTAATTATTTGAATCATCCACATGCTCATTTTCTAAAAAGAAAACGGTTTAAAAATAATTGTCTATTCAAAAGTCTTCGTGAATAAGTAATTTTGGACAGCTAGGTTTTTCCAGAGAGCCAAGAAATAAGCATTTAAGGGCCAGGTGCGGTAGCTTATGCCTGTAATCCCAGCACTTTGGGAGGCCAAGGCAGGCGGATCACCTGAGTTTAGGAGTTTGAGATCAGCCTGGCCAACATGGCGAAAACCCGTGTCTACTAAAAATACAACAATTAGCCAGGCATGGAGGCACACGCCTGTAATCCCAGCTACTCAGGAGGCTGAGACAGGAGAATCACTTGAACCCGGGAGATGGAGGTTTCAGTGAGCCAAGATTGTACCACTGTACTCCAGCCTGAGTGACAGAGCAAGACTCCGTCTCAAAAAAAAAAAAAAAAAGAGTAAGTCTTTAACTGTTTTTGTTTTTAGTTTTTTATTTTGGGTAAAGAGTCTGACTCTGTCGCCCAGGCTGGAGTAGAGTGGTGGGATCACAGCTCACTGCAGCCTCAACCTCCTGGACTCAAGCAATCCTCCTACCTCAGCCTCCTGAGTAGCTGGGGATACAGGAGAGCGCCGCCAAACCCAGCTAATTTTTTATGTTTTGTAGAGACAGAGTCTCACTATGTTGCCCAGGGTGGTCTTGTCCTGGGCTCAAGCAATTCTCCCACCTTGGCCTCCCAAAATGCTGGATTACAGGTGTGAGCCACCACTCCCAGCCAACCATTTTTAATAGAAATCTCTGTAAAAGGATTTTACATTTCTCTGGCTTGTATAAAAAGTGTATAGAATCCGAGTTATTTTTGTTGGTGATTCAAGAACAAAAGCCAATCATTTAGCAATTCTGAGCCTATTTTAGAATTTAACATTTTATCATAAAATAAATAATGCCAAACGGTGTGCGACTTATATGCATCATTATGTGTTATACATGTGAATTATACACATACATGTGTGTATAAAAAAATCTAAATAATACATACAGCTCAAGAAATCTAATATTAACAAGATCACTGAGGCTTCCTGGGTGCTCCTCTCCTGGATTCCGACCCCCACAAGGTATATGTTAAACATTTTCTTTCTTTTGTAAATAGTTTTTACCATATATATATATACACACACATACACATATATAACCTTAAACAATACACATAGTTTTTACAAATTTATAAACTTTTGTAATGGAACGAATCTATACATATTGTTGAATTGCTCTTTTTCTTGATAATATTTTCAAAAATTCATCCATGTGGCTATGTATATCAGTCATTCATTTTTGCTATTTTATTTGTATATAAATATATCATAATTTATTTATCCATTCTACCACTATTAGACATTTTGGTTTTATTGAGATTTGTGCTATCAATACTACCACTATGAACATTCCTAAATATAATTCCTGAATCTCTAGGACAGTGGTTCTCAAACTTCATCATTGATCAGTATTTCTTCTTAAGGCCTTGTGTTTTGTTTAAGATGGGGTATCATTCTGTCACCCAGGCTACAGCGCAGTGGCACAATCTCAGCTGTCTGCAACCTCCACCTTTCAGGCTCAAGCCATCCTCCCACCTCAGCCTATTGAGTAGCTGAGGCTACGGGCATGCACCACCATGCCCGGCTACATGTTTTGTATTTTTTGCAGAGATGAAGTCTTGCTATGTTGCCCAGGCTGGTCTCGATCTCCTGGATCAAGCAATCCGCCTGCCTCAGCCTCCCAAGGTGCTAGGATTACAGGCATGAGCCACTGTGCCCGGCCTGACAGCTTGTTATAATACAGACTGCTGGCCCCATCCTCAGTTTCCAGACTGAATTAGGTCTAGAAGGGACCTGTGAATTTGTATTTCTAACTAGTTCCCAGATACTGATTGTCTGGGGATGACACTCTGAAAACCACTGCTCTAGGACAGCAGTTTTCACACTTTTTGGTCTTAGGGTCCACTCTTAGACAACCCCAAAAGCCTTTTGTTGACATGGGTTATAGCTGTAGATAATTACATTAGATACTAAAACTGATATATCTTTAAAACATATGAATACACAAGTACACATTTCATTAGAAGTCAAAGCAATGACTTTTATCATACTTCATGCAGCTTCTAGAAAATTCCACCATATAGTTATAACAGAATGAGAATGAAAAGGACAAATAATGAATAGAGCTCTGACCTCAAAAACTCCATGAAAAGATCTTGGTAATCCTCAGGGGTCCCTTAACCATATTTTGAGAACTAGTATTCTAGCGTAAATACGTAGAAATGAAATTGATAAATCTAGGGTAGGTACATGTTCAACTTGACTAGGTAACAACAAATTACTTTCTGAAGTGAGTGTACACATTAATAAACTCACACCAGCAATTTGCTTTCCTCACCAACACTGATACCAGCAAACTTCTACCTTTTAACCTGTCTGCTGGATATAAAATAGTATTTCACTGTGGTTTTAATTTTAATTCTCCTGATTATTAATTGGGTTGAGGCCATTTTTTTCTCACAGATTTTCTACTAACAATTTCTATTCTTAGGGTCTTCATTTTTTTTTTTTGAGACGGAGTCTTGCTCTGTCGCCCAGGCTGGAGTGCAGTGGCCGGATCTCAGCTCACTGCACGCTCCGCCTCCCTGGTTCACGCCATTCTCCTGCCTCAGCCTCCCGAGCCGCTGTGACTACAGGCACTCGCCACCTCGCCCGGCTAGTTTTTTGCATTTTTTAGTAGAGACGGGGTTTCACTGTGTTAGCCAGGATGGTCTCGATCTCCTGGCCTTGTGATCCGCCCGTCTCGGCCTCCCAAAGTGCTGGGATTACAGGCTTGAGCCAAGGGTCTTCATTTTATTACCTCCTTTCTCTCTTTTCCTTGGTATGTGCAGATGTTTTGAAAAGATATGCTGTTAGACAGCTTTATTTCACCTAACCTGAAACTCAGCTCTCCTTATTTGAACACCTCATTATCCATTTCTACCCAGATTACTGTGATTGTGTATTTCTAGACTCAATGGTTTTTACATTGACATTTAAAATACATTTAAAATTCCTTATATGCTCAGTCCAGTCATCCCCAACTTGTGAACAATTTAAATGCATTTTATCGAGAAAACTATTTCATGGCATCCTGAGATGTCATAAAAACTGGGCCATATCAGAGTTTTTCAAACTATGATTCACAGGAAAGCCTCAGAGTACCCCATCCCACATGTATCATTTGCCTTTCAATTTTTCTCCTCCTGTCCCCACCTTCACCCTGATCCTTTGACTGTTGTATATACCAGAGAGTTCCAAATTAAGTTTCACTTGTGCTGGGCGGGGGGATTAGACTAGAAAAATCTAAACAAACAACAAATAAAAAACACATTAAGTTGGTTATAAACCAAGCATTTCATATTATAGAAAAAGTTGTTTTATATTTGTTTACTGTGTAAGTGCAGAAGCCTTTCACCAGAAGTTAGTGATATTAGATTTAATACTTTAATCTTTGTATTATCACCTGCAACCTAATAACTATAAATGCTAGCACTCTACTAGCACAGAGGAGTTTATTATGAATTACGTAAAGTGAGTTCAATGGCTGCAATGGCTATGCAATCTCACCTATCACAGTGCTCACTGGGAGAAGTGGTGCCAGAGGTGGTGCTGGTGGAGCTCCAGAAGGAGGAGGGACAGAAATGTTTTCTAATAAAATAGTTTATAATTCAGGTCAGAGTACAAGAAAAGAAAACTCAACATTTTGAAACAGCAAGAAAGTACAATATATCGGAAATAAAAAGAAAAAAGATAACCACATGTGAAGCATGCTCAAATGAGTATGAATTTTGTAGGTAAAGAGGCTACCAAATTTATACCTGCCTTAACTATCAAATATGCCTATGTTTATAAGTGGCTTTTTCTCCTTTTTCAAAAATATGCTTGAAAAGCTAAGAATTTTTTTCTAACATTTTTCATTATCATATTTTTAAAATATACCTTTTAACAATATAAAAAGTCTCCATTTCATTTACTAAAAATCAAGAGGCTAATTTAATGCCCTCCAAGGATTTTTGAAATTTTCATACTTTCTGAAAGTAAAATAACTTTCCTATCTTAATCTTATTTTACATGTATTGCATTTTATTGAAATATATATTGAATATCACAGATAAATGTAGTAAAGTCACAAAATAAGCAAACACCAGAGCACATACTGGCCTGCAAGGCAACATTAAAACTCCTAGAAACATAATTCACCTTTATAGACACTGATTCTCCAGCTGGAGTATCATACAATACTGGTTTGCTCTTGAAATAATAAATGTCATTCTTGACTAGTATGCTAGGCAAATACAGTCAGCCCTCCATATCCATGGGTTCTTCGTCCCTGGATTCAATCAATAATAGATCAAAAATATTTCGGGGAAAAAAGGGGATGGCTACATCTGTACTGAACATGTGCAGACTTATTTTTCTTGTCACTATTCCCTAAACAATACAGTATAACTATTTAAGTAACACTTATATTGTATTAGGTATTGTAAGTAATCTAGGGATGATTTAAACAATATGAGAAGATATGTGTAGGTTATATGCAAATACTACACCAGTTTATAGAAAGGACTTGAGCATCCATGCATTTTGGTATCTGCAGGGGACCTTGGAACCAATCCCCTATGGACACTGAGGAATGAATACATTTCTAAAGCAAAATGGCTAACAAAAAGTTATTTAACAAAACTACGTAATATACAGTATATATAAGGAGAAACAGCTGGCGAAATCCTATAGACTTTGTGAAAAACAATCTAAAAACATTGTTAAATTTGTTATCAGCCTTTATTCTAGCAACAATCACAAATTTAATTAATAATTTTACTCAATGTGACTAATTTATTTCAGCCTTCCACAATAAAGCTCATAAATATTATCACGTATTAAACACAGACTAATAAATAACACACCTGGTCCAATAGTGGGTGGCGAAGGTGTAGGCACAGCAATGGGAATGCCAATACTACTGCTACCACTGTTTTCTCGACTTCCACTTCCTCCGCTACTTCCACTGAAAAGAAAAAAAAAATTGTGAAAAACCAATTCTAGAGACATATTAAAAAAAAAAACTGTAATCACCCAAGGCCACTGAATACTCCTTTTATGTCATATAGTCATCCCTCAGTATTCTTGGAGGATTGGTTTCAAGAACCCCCTTGGATACCAAAACCCATGGATGTTCAAGTCCTGCGGCTGGCCCTACAGAACCAGCGGATATGAAAAGTCGGTCTTCTGTATCCACGGGGTCTGCATCCCATGAATACTGTATTTTCAACCTGAGACGGGCTGACTCTGGGAACGCAGAACCTGAGGAAGGAAGGGAGGGAGGGAGAGAAGAAGCGGGGAAGGGAAGGAGGGAGGGAGGAAGGGAAGGAGAGATGGAGGGAGAGAGGGGAGAGGGAGGGAGGAAGGGAATGGGAGGGGGTGTGTGTGTGTGTGTGTGCGTGTGTGTGCGTGTAACAAGAATTTTTTAAACTATTCATCACAAACCTTAATCCTAATATTTGAAATGGTTTCCTCTACTTCTCAACCTATCTGGAACCAATATAATGATAACACAGTACTTAAAACCATCTCTGCTGAAATATTTATCACCAACAAAATCTTACAGTACAATGAGTCAACAAGTGTTTATTCAAAACCTGCTATGAAGAGCAGTGAGCAATGCAGTGATGAACCACACCGTCTGAAGCTCATAATGGGAAAACTGACATGAAAAGGTAATGTAACAGATACAACAAAAGAGAAAGTACAAATAATGTGGAAGTAAATTAAAAGGGTAATCCATTCTAGTCTAAAATTAATATGAAAATTTCCTCTCATCTTAAAGAAAGGTGATAACACAAACATTTTCTGGAAAATAAGCATAATGACAAAGAAAGACAATAGTGAAGTTTCAGTGTGGTCATTCTAGAATAGTTGCTACTGATAAACTCTAATCAACTCCTCACTACTATTCTACTTCCTGTGGATGTACTGTCCTGTTAGCTCTAGGACGTGGCTCTCTCTAGTTGTTTCTAGTAAGGTATGGCACAAGCCTTACTTCTTGTAAGGTATGGCACAAACAACTAGATCTTGTGCCATCTAGTTGTTTATAGTAATGTGTGTACATGTGTAAAAACATATATTTGTGCACATGTATCCTTACGCTCCCAATTATGTTTTAAAATCTACATGATTTGCTCAATGAGCCCAGAAATTTAAAGGGCAAAGATTTGCAATGCCTGGATAAGATTTTTATTTTCTTCTGCAATATGATCATTCTATAATTAGATTATCATATGCTAATGGAAGAAAAAGAAAAAAGCCATTTATATAACAGACACAGCTTAGATGTGAAGACCTCACTAACTGCCTCAAGCCAGGTGATCAACACTTAGTTTTGTGCCATCACTGCATCATAGACATATGAGTATTTATCCTCTTATTATGCTCCTCTTCAATTACTGTCTTTTTTCCAACAAGGGGTTGGCAAATTACAGCCTGTGGGCTAAAACTGGTCCATTGCCCGATTTTTACTACCTGTGAGTTAAGAATGTCTTTTACATTTTTTAATAGTTAAAAAAATCAAAAGAGGAATAATATTTTGTAGCACATTACAATTATATGAAATTAGAATGTCAGTGCTATAAATAAAGTTTTACTGGAACATAGCCACATTCATTTACGTATTGTCAATGGCTGCTTTTGTGCTATAATGACAGATCTGAGTAATTGCAACAGAAACCATATGGCCCACAAATCCTAAAATATTGACAATCTGGCCCTTTATAGAAAAAGTGTGCTGATCCCTGTTCTAATAGAATGAGCTCTTGAAAAAAGAACTATGCCTTATTGGCAAATGCCTAATATCTAATGAAACAACACTTAATAACAGTTTGTTGAATATGATTAAACTATGCTTCCTCTATAGAGAAAACCTATACTTTGATCCAATAGTTCAAATAACAACAAAGAGATCAATTTTGTTCCTCAAAGAACTTGACTTGATACAGTATCTGCAGATATCAACTTAACAATTTGTTTACTAACAGTGGCAATAGTAATAAATACCACTTACCTAGCATCTCGCATCTCGATATGCCCTATTTAGTGGAATTCCCATAAATCATTTTGATAAGTTATCTCTCATTTACCAACGTAAGAGTGAAGGCAAAAGAGAGGTTCCCTGCCCACGTTATTAAGTGAGAGAGAAAACTAAAGAATAAAACAAATTTGGTTATAAAATAAATTTATCTGGTTTTATAAAGCACTCAAAAATTGAAGTGGCTACATTTTGGGGGAAGAAGCTCAAGGCAATAACTGGGAAGGAGCTTGAGAGGCTTCTGGGTTGCTGATAATGTTCCATTTTCTGATCTGGGTGACAGTTATATGAGTGTGTGTCCATCCATCAAGCTGTATACTTAATAAAGTGGATACTTTTCTGAATGTTATACTCTGTAATACATTTTTAAAAATCCACCGGGTAATTGATTTTTAGGACATTCAAAAATAATAAATACAAGGCCAGGAGCGGTGGCTCACGCCTGTAATCCCAACACTTTGGGAGGCCGAGGTGGGCAGATCACCTGAGGTCAGGAGTTGGAGACCAGCCTGGGCAACCTGGTGAAACCTCATCTCTACTAAAATACAAAAATTAGCCGGGCATGGTAGCGTGCCCCTATAATCCCAGCTTCTCTGGAGGCTGAGGCAGGAGCATTGCTTGAGCCTGGATGGCAGAAGTTGCAGTGAGCCGAGATCGCATCACTGCACTCCAGCCTGGGTGACAGAGCTAGACTCCATCTCCAAAAAGATAATAATAATAATAATAATAATAATATAACATATTCTAGTATACTGATTCTCTTGAAAGTCTCCCTCAGATTTAACTTCAATCTTCTTTTCCTTCAATCTCTGAAAGTTTAAATCACGTTGTATAATTCCTATGATAGTTAATCTTTTCTCCAAAAGTATTTGAGTGGTTTGCCTTAAATTTTTTTAAAAGAGCATTTTAAAACATTCTTAGGGCCAGGCACGGTGGCTCACACCTGTAATCCCAGCACTCTGCAAGGCCAAAGCGGGTGGATCACCTGAGGTCAGGAGTTCGAAACCAGCCTGACCAATATGCAGAAACCCTGATTCAACTCAAAATTAGCCGGATGTGGTGGCACAGGCCTGTAATCCCAGCTACTTGGGAGGCTGAGACAGGAGAATCGCTTGAACCTAGGAGGCAGAGGTTGCAGTGAGCCGAGATTGCACCACTGCACTCCAGCCTGGGCAACAAGAGCAAAAGTCCGTCACAAAAAAAAGAAAAAAATTCTTTAGTCTCAACCCAAAGAGTCTGATAGAGTCTGTACCTCTATCAAAAGGAGGAAACACAAACAATCCATTAATAGTACAAACAGGTGTTTAAAAATCTTAAAAAATAAAAAAACAGAAGTTATAACACAAATTTACAGGAACATATATAATATTATTCCCCCAACTTTCACATTTGATATTAGCATTAGAGTGGCACTTCACCTTTACTCAGCACCTCCATAGGAGTTTGTCACCAGTCAGTTACACCCACTTTAGAGATGTTCAAATACTCAACCTAAAGGCTTACCTGTGTGTCCTTGGTCTCTGATTTAAAGATGCTGTCCTGCCTGGACTATGCTGACTTCCAAGCCTAGCAGGACTCGTCATATAGTCATTAGGAACTGTTGGGGGTTTAACAGGTTCCAGGGTTTTATAAGGAGTATTCCGTCTAAAGAAGCATAGTGGAAAAAGGAATAATGAATAAAAAAGATAAAATTGTATTTTTCCCAAAAATATGTGAGTTTCCCTTTGTGACCATGTATGCCAGGATTTAAAAATATATATAACAAAGTTTGTAATTTTAAAAAATATTCTTCACTGGGATATATGAATTTTGTTATTTTAACATGAAAACTAAAATTTGTTTCCTTTTCCTAAGAAAAACATAGGAAAGGGTAATTTAAAGTCCTAACCTGATTTCTAAAAATTATGATTATAATTTTTTAAATGCTCAGTAATATCAAACTTTAAAATGTATATCATTCTCAGTCCAGTCACTCATAAGCCACTGTTCTTTAAACAGGAAGCTAAATTTCTTTATATAGGAAGCTGCAACTTATTCCTACCTCAATATGGCAATAAATGGAGACATACATTCTATTCTAATCATTAATTTCTCAATAAATGATTTCGACTTTTCTTTAATAACTTCATTTTTTTTTTCAGGGGCAGAGGGTTTAATTAATAAAAATGAAAACTAAGACCTTCTTAAAAGAAGACTGATTGTTGAACAACCCCTCCACCAAAAAATAAGAAATCCAATATAATATTCCCAGTGTTAAGAAAAGCAACCTTAAAGAAACGTAATGCCCTGGCAAGTATTCGCTATATTTAGTACACTAAGAATTAAGAAGGAAGAAGCCACTGTTATCTTTTCTACTTGTCCAACTGGCCTTCCCATGGAGCTACTCTAGTATAAAGAGGCCTAAGAACACCAGCAGAAGCATAGTTACAAATAAAGTGCATAGTTTCCTAAAGTAAAGAGTCCCTAAGTCTCAGACACCAACAGGAGAAACAGAAGAGCTGTGGACTCAGCCACACTACACAAAGGCAGACCACTGGTCAAAGTTCTATAATATAGATACTGTAAACACATGCAAAGGCACCATTTGGAATACTCTAATCATTCCATTTAAAACAAGTCAGATTTATATTTTTTAAAAATTAGATGACAAAAAAATAAACAATGCCATTTATACGTATATAAAAACTTTCCTGGTACAGATTTTAGAGAGTATTACAAAGCCAGCAGATTCATTTGGGATTCTGTTCAGGAAAACAGGAATTAAAATGAATTTGTAAAAGGTAGTGTCACATAGAGAAGGTAGTGTGGCATGGATCCCATACACTTACTTAAGTCACAGAAACATCTTTTCCTTTAGCATATGAATTTCTTCTGTAAAATGTAGTTGAATTCTTACCCCAGTGTTCCCCGGCCTGACATGGGAGGACTTGGCGGTTTCTGAGTAGGAGGATTTGTTCTCGACAGAGTGCCAGTTCTTGCAGGCTGGTTATTTCCGTGCTAAAATGTAGAAAGAAATGCTTTTATTTTTATATCAAATTGTTCTCTTTGTGTTTTAACACCATGTATTATTTTTTTTTAATATCAGAATGTGAATTAAGGATTCCCAGACAGTTTGAATAAAGACTTTGGTACTACAGTTTAAAAAGTCAAGGAACCACTTGCACTTGGTTTTCCTATTATTTTATGCCATTCATATCACATTGTAGCAAAATACATGTGAGATCACTGGATTGTTTATCTTATTTTATTGTTAAACATGTTCACTGAGATCAGACTTATCTGCATTCAAACACTGGGTTTCCTACAAATTTTTGAAATGTGTGCATGAACATAAACTATAGATCTTACTTGTCAATTTGCTCAAATACCCATCTGAAAAATCATCTTCATCCTAACAATTCAGTAACAAAGTCACATATGATGTCTGGGAAACCTCCTAATTGTAAGTCAATGAAAGCAAGGCAACTACCGAAAAATGAGCAAAGCAATAAATGTTAGCAAAATTAATGTTCCTATACAAACGTAGATGTCAATATATCTTTGATATATTAACACAGCCAAGCTAAATGTTGCTTATTTGAACTGAATTTGAGTATATTTAATCTACATAAATCCTACAGGGAAAAGCAGACAGACATAAGAAGAGTTTTCAAATTTTAGTGGCTCTGCAGCCTCTATCAATACAGAGGAAATACTGTGGATCAAATGATAAGTAATGGCTCTTACCTTGGCTTTTAGCCACTTTACGTTGGCAAAAAAAGAGGGGGAAAAAGTAGACATTAATGCTAGGTAAGTTATATCTGATAGGACAGGTTTACATTTACAGTTATTCAATTCATATTAACAAGCTTTTTTCCAGCCATGTTTCAAATACTTTGTAAAGAAAAAGATATCCATAAGTACTGGGGAAATACTCATGTGTTTCACATATTTTTCAAAAGAATTATACTCATAAGGAAA
Source organism: Theropithecus gelada (assembly GCF_003255815.1). Lineage (NCBI taxonomy): Eukaryota > Metazoa > Chordata > Mammalia > Primates > Cercopithecidae > Theropithecus > Theropithecus gelada. Next base: position 23,105,990 of record NC_037677.1, on the reverse strand, counting down.
CCACCACTTAATTATTCCAATCTCATGCAGGCTCAATGATTTTTTAAGTCAGTATTTTATCCTATGGAGCTAATCCAACCGAATCACAGATGATTTAAAAAATATGTTCATTTAAACACAAATACTATAACACATTAGATGTGAAGCTATTTAAACATATTGGTGCATAAGACCTAACACTTTACTGGATAATGAATGTCCAAGTATGAGTATTCATTATTTCAATGGCAGTATAGTTTAAAAAGTGATAAACTGCAAATGTTAAAATTCAAAACCACACATTGCTTTCAAAAATGAAAAAAGGACCTCGTATCTCGAAGCTTAAAAAACTCATCATGCACAGTGATAACTTAGCCAGATTCTAACTGAGATATAAACAAACAGGGTCTGGAAAACTCTCTCATTCCTAGCTTCTGAACCCCAATCCTGAGCAGGTCAACACTAACAGGAAGTTCTAAGTACCTTTAGTTCTAAGTTTTCATCTGAGCCACTTAAGTCAAAATTCAAAGTTGAAGAAAAGTTGTTTTGATCCTAAAGCTGACTAGCCTACAGAACATGAAACAATGTGTGGAGTCCTAAAGCATCACTACTTGTACAATGCCACTAAAAAATATGTATCTTCAGGTTTTAGAGTCTAATTTTTTATAGATTTGGGGGCTTCAAGTTTTTTTTAACAACATCTGACATTCTCAACAAGTAACTACCATTTTTCAGGTGGCCACAAGGCAATATCAAAGGAAATCATCCAAAGAAGAGATTTGGTATCTCTTGGATACATTCTCATTTATAGAAACTGTGCCAGAAATATGGTACACTTCAATGTTTGTTTAAAATGATATTGCTTACTTCTATCTGGAAACAACATCTGGCACCCTACCAACCATGACATTTCACACCTAAAGAATAAAATTTGAGTAACATTATTAGAATCCTTGAAGATAAAATATACTAATGTATACTTCAGTATCTGTATTATGATATATAATATACATACATACCAATGTATATCTTATAATGTATATACATAATACACTAAATACTATCCTAAAATCACTAAGAAAATATTCTAAATATGTCCACGTATCTCCCTTCATTTGTCATTTCAAGTGGATAAGTAACAAAAAAAAAGCATTCAAGTATAAGTTGGTCCCAAATGGAAAGAATAAAAGAATTAGACTGGGGATGAAAATTCTACTTGAACTCTGTGCTACTATGCAATGGTGTAAGCTTTAACCTCTTATGAAGTTCAGCCTCCTCTATTAAGTGTTATTATATATGCAGATGTGTCAATGTTGGCGAGTGTTAGTAGGAAATAACCTCTGTATCTTACATCTCAAAATACTAATTTTTGTTAGAAATCTATAAAATTTTTCCATTTAAATATCCTCAAAACATATCCAAAATGAAACCATTTTTTATTTCCTTAAGATCTCATTTCAGGCTAGGCATAGTGGCTCTTGCCTACAACTCCCGGCACTTTGGGAGGCCAAAGCAGGTGGACTGCTTGAGCCCAGGAGTTTGAGACCAGCCTGGGCAACACAGCGAAACCCCTTCTCTTGAAAAAATAAAAATAAAAAATTAGCCAAGCATAGTGGCACACACCTGTAGTCCCAGCTACTTGCATGGCTGAGGAGGGAGGATCACTTGAGCCCAGAAGGTTGTGAGCTGTGCTTGAGCTATTGCACTTCAGTGAGACCCTGTCTCTTTTTAAAAAAGATCTCACTTTGTTTCCTTAACATTTACCTTTATGGATGAGTAATTTCACCATTTGCCCGGAATCTGTTTGAAATTCCCTTTGATTCCTCCCTATCTTCTAAGTACATCATAGCTTTGTATGTCATAGGCACTCAATGTCTAATGTTAATTCTTTTTTTTTTTTTTTTTTTTTTCAGACAGAATCTGGCTGTTGTCCAGGATGGAGTTCAGTGGTGCAATCTTGGCTCACTGCAACCTCCACCTCCCGGGTTCAAGCAATTCTCGTGCCTCAGCCTCCCAAATAGCTGGGATTACAAGTGTGTGCCACTACACTTGGCTAAATTTTATATTTTTAGGACACAGGGTTTTGCCACGTTGGCCAGGCTGGTCTGGAACTCCTGGCCTCAAGTGATCCTCCCTCCTGAGCCTCCCAAAGTGCCAAGATTACAGGCATGAGCCACTGTGCCCAGCCAAGGCCAATTCTTTCTTTGAAATGATTCTTAACTCACTCCTCTGCTTTATAAATTAAAAAAAAAAAAAAATCATTCCTATGTAAATATTATAAAGCTTTAGTTTCTACACTGTTTAAAAAAAATTAATCAGAAAGCCATTAAGCTGAGACAGCTCCCGCATTCTGGGTTCCTACTTAGGCAAACCAAAACACAACTGAGAGTAACTTAATCAGAAACCTCCAACTAACCTCTAACTAGGAACTTTACTAATCAGAAACCACAATTAACTTCTAACCAATCAAATATTTTGCTTGTCTTGCTTCTTTGAACTTCCCCCTGCTTCATGTCTCTGTGGTCTGAAGCTGCCCGATTCATGAATCACTGTGAACTCAAACTCCAAAAAAAGTAACGTACCTAAGTTTATCTTTGAAGACCAATAATAAAATCTAACAACTCCTAGATCACATAATCTTTTGAAGCTTAAAAACAAGCACACAAGCACACACTAATCCAGTCATCCCTTGGTATCAAGAAGGCTTGGTTCCAGGACCCCCATGAATACCAAAATCCAAGGATGCTCAAATCCCTCATATAAACTGGTGTAGTATTTGCATATAACCAACACTACCCTCCAATATACTTTACATCATCTCTAAATTACTTATAATACCTAATACAAGGTAAATGCTATGTAAATAGTAATGATATTTATCTGTATTATTTTTTATTCTTGTATTGTCCTTGCATTTTTTACTCTTTTTCTTTCTGGAATTTTTTTTATCCAAGGTTGGCTGAATCCACAGATAGAAACCTAGAGATACAAAGGGCCAACTACATATGAAAAGTCCTTTATAAATTATGATCCAGGCTGTTAATTATTATTAGTGTTCTTCAAAATAAATGTAAATTTCTTTGCTAAGTATTCAAGCCTTCCCTATTCTAGCTTCCTCTCAAACCTTGTGCTCACTTACAAAGATCATCTTCTTTTCATTCTCCTTTATGAATATGTTCTGGTAGTTTCTCTATGCTGGGATTCTCTTATACATATCTTATTATTATTCCCAAAAATCAAACCAGATTTACTTTGGGATATTCTGCATATTTTTAAATTCCTATTAAACTAACATGTACCATTTATTTCACAGCATAAAATGCATTAACACAGTAAATACTATTTAAATAAAACTCAGGTATATTTAAATACAAATACCAAAACACTAAAATTTATATCACAAAATAAGAAAATGCAATGGAATATTAATCTTGGAGTATGGCAATCGTAAGCATAAAGCCTAGTAGCTATAAGAAAAATATTAATATATTTAGATACAATTTTAAAAATTCTGTATGTATATTTTTTAAATACCAAAAAACATCAAAGTCAAAAGCCAAACAGCAATATGAGTAAATAGTTGCCAATATATGAGTGGCTACTAACTCTTCAAACAGAAAAAAAAGGACTCTGACAAGTCAGTAAGAAAACAAACTTCTAAACAGAAAAGTGGGCAAAAAATACAAAAATAATTTGAAAGCTGTAAGCAGTGTCTCACTATCCTCAAAACACTAATTTTAAAATAAACTTAAACTTTTCCTTCTAATAATTTTGGCCTGGCAAATGTTCATTAACTACTACCAAAATTTCTACCTTCACACATCTCTACAACATTCTGGAAATATTTAAGCCAACAATGATCCTTTAGAGAGAACACAAAACTAAGAAAACAAAGCAGCATTAAGACTACTGGGGAGGCCGGGCACGGTGGCTCAAGCCTGTAATCCCAGCACTTTGGGAGGCCGAGACGGGTGGATCACGAGGTCAGGAGATCGAGACCATCCTGGCTAACACGGTGAAACCCTGTCTCTACTAAAAAAACACAAAAAACTAGCCGGGCGAGGTGGCGGGCGCCTGTAGTCCCAGCTACTCGGGAGGCTGAGGCAGGAGAATGGCGTGAACCCGGGAGGCGGAGCTTGCAGTGAGCTGAGATCTGGCCACTGCACTCCAGCCTGGGCGACAGAGCGAGACTCTGTCTCAAAAAAAAAAAAAAAAGACTACTGGGGAGAAGCAATTGTGTGTATGTGTGTATTTTTCAGTCACAGAAACAAACTATAGACAAATATGCCAAATAATCAGCTTCTAAAATATATTCTTCTCAGACCGTGCACCTTCATCCCTCACCAAAAACGTATTTTAAAATAGCCTGCATAACAATGTGAATGTCCTTAATGTCACAGAACTATACACCTAAAAAGAGTTAAATGGTCATTTTATGTTATGTATATCTTACCACAATAAAAAAATCTAAAAACAAAAACAAAGCCCCCCACCCTTGTGTCTAATATATCCATATTATGGCTAGAAAGCAGATTTCCAAAATTCACAGTCCTATACTTTCAGCATTTATTATGCTGTTTATATCTCCCACTTACACATATACGATGAAATAGTTAAATTTTCTCATCCAAAACTTCCTTGTAAAATTTGGATTCATCGTATACTCAGCTAAGTACTATGTCTTGAACTGTTAAACACAACTACTAATTGAGGGATGAGGTAATGGAAGATATTCACTACTAACATAATGACAGAAAAAAATTTTTAATGAATGTATACTGCTTTGGTAGGAATAATCAAGGTGAGGCAAAATGGGGAAGTGTGAGTGTGTGTGTGTGTGTGTGTGTGCGCACATATACAGGTATATATGTATACATACATGCATGCATGAATATATTGTTTTTCTTTAAATCTTAAGGTAGATAGTAACACAAAAGACATTTTCCCCAGATTCTCAAAACTCCAACCCCAGAGATCAGTCTAGTTTAAAGCACCTTGAATTAAAACTGAATTTCAGCTCTTATACAAGCCTAGCCACATCTCTGAATAAAAATACAAGAAATAAACAAGCAATCTCCTCTGCATTTGCAATGTGTTCCAATTTTATATACAATTTACAGATATAAAAAGTGAAGAGGAGATTCCAATAGTCTCAGAGAGAAATAGAATAAAGGTTAATGCTTTCAGCTATACTCTTCTCTCAACCAGGAACCCCAAAAAATCCAGAATGTAACAGATCTAGCAACAGCACCAGTCAATCAGCTAGGACAAGCTTCAAGATTCTAGCTGACTCCTTAACAACTTAAAAAATATTCTGAAGACCAGAATCCAAATCAAACAGTCCTCTTAGAAAGAAACTTCCAAATTTCAAAGGAATAGTTTACCCTGAGCAGAGACAGCGAAAGAATTTAGGTCATTCCAAATGCTTGCAAAATGACCCATAAATACCAAAAAGCTGACACACTACAGGTATCCTTCAAGATCAGCTAATTTTCCATGCTTAGAAATGAACACAGGCAACACATCATCTCTCTCCTGAAAATCTGTGGGGTTTTTTTTTGCGGGGGGGAGGGTGGGGGGTTAAGACAAAATTACATACAATTTTCATTTTTTAATAAGTTGCTGCATTACATATACACACAGGTATACAAATATATATACATATTTAGAAATGAAATGATTAAAGTATTTATAAATTATTTTCTAAAGTAATTTTGAAAAGCATGTAGATTTTTATTTTTAAATATTCAGTAGAGAAAGAAAGACATGGAATTCACAACACAAATGGATAATATTTATTTGTCTAGGATTTATGGTTTAATAACCATTTCAAATTTTAATATCATTTTTAGTATAGCCTATTCCACTGATAAAATTACACCCCAACCTTAGTAAAAATGCATATTAAAAATTGTATGAAAATTATAATGCTAGTTGCTAAAGAGAATCTATTAATTACAATTATCTTTATCACAATATTTCCTATCCAAAATATTTACTGGATATGCAAATTAGTTTGTTTATGTAATATAAAATGCTTACCTTGACACCATGGCCCACATCATCCAGAACTGTGTAATCGATGGGTTTCCGAATATACCTTACAGGGCGCTCCATATTCGCAGGTGCTATTATTTTGTGAGTTCTTGACGTATTCTTATTTGTTGTCAAAATACCAATCTCTCTTCGAGCCACTTTCTCTTTATGAATATCCACAGTCTATATTTTAAATTTGAACAAAACAAGAAAATATTATTTGGCATAATATATTTGCTATCCATATACATTGGACCGTATTTAGGATGGACCACAGGACTGTACACCACATGTCTATTTTCCAGTGAATACTATTAAATTATACTAGGCTAAAAGCAGAGAATGTTTAGTGGTGGTTTAAAGCACCAACTAATGTAATGGATTTGATTTTAAAACAATTCTCTGGAAAGCAGTTTTCTTTCCTAACAATTTGGTATGTGGGCCAGGCATGGTAGCTCACGCCTGTAATATCAGCACTTTAGACCAAAGCAGGGGGACTGCTTGAGTTCAGGAGTTCAAGACCAGTCTGGGCAACATGGCAAAACCCTGTCTCTACAAAAAGTACAAAACAGCCAGGCATGGTGGCATGCACCTGTGGTCCCAGCTACTGGGGACGTGAAGTGAGAGGATCGCTTCAACCTGGGAGGTGAAGGCTGCAGTGAGCTGTGATTGTGCCACTGCACTCCAGCCTGGGCAACAGAGGGAGACCCTGTCTCAAAAAAAGAAAGAGAGATTTGGTATGTGCAGAAAGGGAAAGTTGTCCTGGTATGAGTAGCTGACACTTTATTTATTCAGCGTGATGCAGAATCCCCCCCATACACACCCCAAAAAAAGTAATTACAACACAATGAGGCAAGTGCTATAATGACACATGCACAGTTCATTCAAAATTACTATAAAGGTGCTGAGAACAAGACAACTAACTAGGTTGAAAAGGTTCATTTAAAGGCTTTAAGAGTACGTAGGTTTCAAAGGATAAACAGGAGTCAAGAATTGGATATGAAAAATATTAAAGGCAGAGAGAATAACATCCTGCAGAAAAAGGTTTAAGAGAGAAAAATGGTAAGAGCAGATATACACTGTCAGCAAGCAGCCTAGACACCTGTTTGGCACAGCCTACCTAGGACTGGCCTACAAGGTTTTTTAAAAATTTTTTTTAATTTAGCTGCCAACTTAAAACTGGACAGTAGCCAGCACATGAGAAATAATTATACAACTGCTCAACAACTTAAAATCCAGTTTAATAAGGAAGTGATGACAAATTTAAATTGAGTGGCATCATCACCTCTGCATTTTAAGAAGATCCCAGTAGCAGAGGTACTGAAGATAGAAAGAACAAGACTACAGAGAGTAAAACCAACTAAGGGGCAATTATGGTAGTCTAGGTGGACGAGGCCAGGATAGGAACTGAAGCAGGAAAAAGTGGGGGGGGTGGGGGGGAAGGTACTCCCAGGGAAAAGAACAGTTCAATGTTATGCTTGAACCAAATCTGTCACAGTTCTGTCTTATTTTATCAGAACTTTTTAATTGAGAAAGAACTTCTAATCAAAAATGCTATCCCAATTCCAAACCAAGATACATAGAGACACCTCTCCATGAGTATCTATCATTTCTGTACATCTTGTGAGAAGATGCACTAACTCCCTTCGTTCTGGATGTTTATAGAGTAAACAGCCTTAGAAAATAAAGCATCTCCTTAGAAAGCAAAGGCAGAATTGTTTACTGTCCAATATAATAAAGCTAATGTAACCCTCCAGGAGAAAGGTTTTTTGCCCATTATAAAAGATGTGGTCCCCTAAATTGAGAGTACTTTTTCTCTAATGCACACAACTGTGTATGCAAAGGCATCACTTGGCTCTTTGCAGTATCCTGGGGAAACTGGGGCTGTTTTCTAGCACAAATGCTGACACTCTGGCTACTAATATTGCCATGAGTAATGATGTCCTTTGTTTCTGATCCAGGAGTCTCATGTCTTCCAAAAGAATCCATGAAACTGTGGTAGGCTAACTCATCAGTTAACAAGGATAAATCTCGGGACCGTCACAATTTTCAATTGTTCTGGCAATGAAAATAGAATGCTGGTGGGGACAAAGCTTTCTAGAAATGGAAGGAAAGACCAGTTAGCAGAAATTGAGAAAAGTCCACGAGAATCATTAACGAACATGTTGTCCATATTGTATGGTCAACCAGGCAATGAATGATCCTCCACTTTACTGCCTGTTAATGAGGCTAAAATGAAGTTTCAGGATAAGTACCAGGAAGTAGACAGATTCAAAGACAACAGCCTGAATGATGCCCTGGTTACTGTCAACACTTCTGCGGATGGGAGGACTTCCTTATCAGGCTGACAGTCAGCCTCAGCAGGTGTGCCTCGTGAAATCTTCCAGACTAAGATTTGTCAGGAAGAGGGAGACGGGGGCACATAAGGTTCTGTTTCCTTTGGACAACAGTTACAGAGACATGCATCTACACTGAGTTTGAAAGTAAGAAAATTTGCAACCATTGTTGGCAGAGCCAAACAAATCTTTAGAACTTTGGCTAGTTTGCTTGGAAGATGAGGAACATGTAGTTACATTGTTCAGGCATGTAATGCTTGTTAAAGAAGAATGGCATTTTGCTGGCTATCTTAGTGCTCAGCTCCTACTACAGTCTACCTTGCCAACATTCAATCCTTTCAAGATGACTACGAAGGGCCTCAGCATTTTCTGGTGGTACAACCTGTCCACTACAAGGAACCTTTGACACTCTTGGGGAAATTTCCCTAAGACAAACTCCCTTGGACACCAACCAGTCTACAGACTCCTACTGTACTAGATTGGGTTTAAAATGAGGATCAAGGTGATTCACTGGAGAATCAGAAACTAGCTCAAAGAATCTAGATAATTCTTGCTGTCAGTCCTGCAGCCTTAGAAAACTCCAGTAGCCCTAGTATTGAAATCAAGCAAGAATTTAAGAGATCTTATCTTGACATTATCTTAACAATGGAGCAGCAAAGAGCCTATATTAAGGTGAACTTCTAAAAAATGATGCCATTGTGCAGTTCAAGCCCGTCAGCCAAAGGGTACAAAACCCATTTCCCCCACCAGAAAGTGACAAAACTGTAGCTGTTCGATCAATGTGTTCCCAAACAGAAATGGATACCGTCCATAATGATGACCTTTTTTGTGTGTGTAAGACAACATCTTGCTCTGTCACCCAGGCTGGAGGGCAGTGGAACAATCACGGCTCACTGCAATCTTCAAATTCTTTCACTCAAGCAATCCTCTGACCTCAGCCTCCTGAGCAGCTGGGACAACAGGTGCATCCCACCATGCCAGGCTAATTTCTTTAATATAATTTTTAGTAGAGACGAGGTCTTGCAATGTTGCCCAGGCTGGTCTCGAACTCCTGGGCTCAAGCAATAATGATCTTGCACAGAATACAGGGTTTTGGTTGGACCAAAATTACCTCAGGTTTATTTTACTGATCAGCACACAGCTATAGCACCACTCAAAACTGAAAGTAAATGTCTCTTGTTCACTGGTACAAAGCTACTCTCTCCCAGCCTCCCTCATCCCTCAACCTCAGCTGCTTTACAAAGAAAGATGATTAGGAGTGGGGCCAAGTTCTCCAAGTTCCCAAAGGAGACTGAAGATCACACACACCTGGGTAGGCTACATAACTTTGGGGAGAGCACAGATTCAACATTTTACGGTTCTGTTGGATACAGGAGCCCAAGGCACCTTCATACCCATCCTGCGGAAGAATAAGTTACAAGCTTCCAATACTGAGGTCTGGGAAGGGTTCAAAATAGGGAAGGGATGCTACTGTGACCTTTTGGGTGGGGCTCTTTGGACCATTCACTGTACTGTTTGTGGCTTCCACTGCTGAGTGTCTAGTGGTATTGATATTTTACATGCTGAACTGTGAGTGCTCATAAGCTCCAGGGAGATCATGCTCACTGTCAAGAGCCCATGTAGAAAGGCATTAGTAAGTCTGGGGCCCCACATTCCTTATGACCTGTTTGAGTACAAGTCTGTGCATACATGACTTTTCTGAGTAGACCCTCTGGCAAGAGGAACAACCTCTTCTGGAGGTGACTCGTGGGTTTGGATTCAATGCCTCCCTGACATAGCTACTAAGTATGCCTCTTTTGAAAGGAGAACGAGTCAACTCAAATGCAATGACTAACAAAGTGGGAAAGGCCCAACAAGCCTCTCTCATCACATGAACTGATAATATTCAAGAATGCAGCCAGTCTGGCCCCTAGGGCATCTCAGCTTTATGTGAAAAAGTAGCAGCTTCTCCCTTTGAGAACATCTGATCTTGCATTCTGCCACCTAAACCAAATCTGCTAGCTCAGTGAGGCCCTTGATTCACAAAGGTTCCATAAATGCCTGGGCCTGTTTCACTGATTATTCAACTAAGCTGAGACCCTGTGGTGCCTAGTGGGCTTTAAACTCCAGTGCCCATAATACAGAACTGAAAATGGGTGTGGTTGCTTTGTTCCACCAGCAAAACTCAAGGACATTCTCACAGATCTGGCCAATATTCCCCTTGAAAACCTTGTTATATTTTTACTGACTATCAGGCTATTACCAACAGCCTAACTATTTAGTCAGTCACTTGGAAAACTACAGAATGACATATTTAAGACTGTCCATAAACCATGGAGATCAATTGTAATTGCTGATCAAACCATCTGGGTCACTAATACAGATGTTTACGGTAAGAGTCCATTGTCTGATTAGACCAATTATAATCAAGCTACTGATCAAACTGCACTGTCAAGGCTGCTACCACTGCTGCTGGATCCATCATCATACAAGACACAGAAACACATCTATCATCATAGAGTGGATACAAAGTAAAAGACTCTATGTTCCAGATGCAGAGGCTGCCACCTCATCCCAGACTTGTGAGTCCTGGAAAAGGACTCATTTGTCTCATGGTGAGCGGAACCACATCACATGCTAATGGCAGATTGGTTGCATCAGACCTTTGACAACCTTTTTCAGGCTATCAGTGGTGTCTCACTGTTGATGACACTTTTCCAGGGTCTGGTACTGCTATTCTAGTTCAATCAGCTGACTCCAGCCATACTATTGCAGTCCTTGACACTAATCTGTGTCCTATTTTTACTTTCCACATCATTTGCAATCTGACAATAGGTACACTTTTTAATCACAAAAGTCACTCAACAGTGAGCTGTTAGTCAAGGTATCTGATACTCTACCATCCACAAGCATCTTATATTGCTTAGTGCTGTAACAGCCTTATCAGAAATCATCTCAAAAAACTCAACAACAACAAAAATAAACCCGACTCAAAAATAGACAAAAGACTTGAACAGACATTTCTCCAAAGAAGACAGGCAAACAGAAGCTGGGCATGGTGGCTAATGCCTGCAATCTCAACACTTTGGGAGGCCTAGGCGGGCGGATCACAAGGTCAGGAGATGGAGACCATCTTGGCCAACATGGTGAAACCCTGTCTCTACCAAAAATACAAAAATTAGCTGGGCATGGTGGAATGTACCTGTAGTCCCAGCTACTCAGGAGGCTGAGGCAGGAGAATCGCTTGAACCATGGAGTCAGAGGTTGCAGTGAGCCGAGATTATGCCACTGCACTCCAGCCTGGCGACAGAGTGAGACTTCATCTCAAAAAAAAAAAATAGAAGACAGGCAAATGGCCAATAAGCACATGAAACGACACTCAATATCACTCATCATGAGGGCAATGCAAATCAAAACCACAATGTGACACAATCTCACAACCACAATGATGGTTACAATCAAAAAATCAAGATGTGGAGAAACGGGAGCCCTTGTGCACTTGCAGTCACTGTGAAACATAGTATAGTGAGATTCCTCACAAAATTAAAAACAGAATTAGCACACAACCCAGCAATTCCAATTATAGGTATATTCCCAAAAGAACTGAAAGCAGGGTCACCTAGCAGCTTTATTCACAACAGCCAACTATCCATCAACAGATCAATGGATGCACAAAATGTGATACATACATACTATAGAATAGTATTTAGACTTAACAATGAAGGTACTTTTGATACATGCTACAATATGGATGAACCTTGAAGACATTATGCTGAGTAAAGTATGCCAGTCACAAAAAGACATATATTGTATGATTCCATTTATATGAGGTAACTAGAGTAGTCAAATTCATAAAAACAGAAAGTGGAGATAGTGGTTGCCTGGGGGAGGAAAGCTCAATAGACACTTGTTGTTTAATGGGCATAGGGTTTAATTTCTACAAGATAAAAAGAGTCCTAGAGATTATTAGTTGCTCAGCATTGTAACTGTACTTAACACTACTGAACAGTACACTTAAAATGGTTAAGATGGTAATCATATATGCATTTTGCCACAATTTTTAAAAAATATTTAACCATCTCAAAAGATTTCTGAGTATACCTCTGTCACCTCCTCCTGGTCTACACAGGAGTACAGCAGTTTGGTCGCTAAATGTGGCTGTCTCCAGGAAGAGAACAGCTCCTGGCCAGTTGGGATTCCACCCTGACCATTTCTAAGCATGATGCTTCTTTCTTTCCTCTAATGGAAATCCCAGGCTAGCTTGATTGGTCTACTCTCTGGGTGGCAATCCAGTCAAAAGGAGGTCTTTGGTATAAACTTAATTCAGGTTCAGCCACCTGGAACTGACAATCTGGATTTTCTTGCTGGATTTCCTTGGTCTTAAATAATAATGACCACTTAGTTAAGTATACTGCTTCCCCTAGGGTGGCTCATGTGGACTAAAGTAGGAGACATAAAAGGGTCGCTGTAAGTTTAATAAAAAGGACCTTTGTCGCTCTTGCACCTGGCCCTTCCAGACAAAAGGTCTAGGTTTGAGTCAGAGATGACTGGAAAAAAGGTAAAGCTAGCTACTGGAATGGGACACACTGATTTTGTGGCAGTCGAAGGGGTACAACAACCCTGTCTGGCACCTGTGGGGAAACACCTTAGATGTTGGGAAGGAAAAGGAGGGACATTAGTGATCTGTCTTTTAGAATCATCCCTCACAAAGGACATTTCTCTGCAAATGCGCAAAACCTCAAATTTAACTGATTACTGGGTCTGCCCCTACCCCGCCACACAGTTTTGATCACTACTCAATCATCATTCTCCTTAACCACACAGTCTCTCGGAAGCAGCAGAAGATGGTCCAAGCTCCCAAATCTCCCACACGAAACACCTGTCCATAACTTCAGGCATCTTTTCAAGGCACAGTCATTTCAAGGGACAGATGAATGCCATCAAGTTGGTGGCACAGATAATAAATAGGACAGATTGGACTGACTGCCTTCAGGCAGTCTCTCCACAAACAAGTACTAGAGAAGTATTCATACTGAACTCGGAACCCTAAGGCTTACCAGCCATCAGGGAGGCCACATTGGAGAAACTATCAGCCTGTGCCCTCTGACTTAAAAGTAGGTCCCACATAACTGGGAGGTGGGGGTGGGGGAGCGTGTCGGAGGGGCAGAAGTAGGACAATATAAACAACACATTCTTTATAGGCACACAGTCCTTGGGAGTGTTTCTTGTTTGGAAGTCAGGCATTGCCTCCCTTCAGAAAATGTGATGACTTGCACACCAAGGGAATAATCGCTATAATGGGAGTCATCCAATTAGAAAAGTTTGTTTGAAATTTGTTCCAGACTTGAGCTAAAGCAATCGACGACATCACCTTGGGCCTAGAGGCATTCAGGACAGTCTCAAATCACTAACCAGGATTGTTACAGATAAAAGAATAGCCCTACACTACCTCTTTGTAGACCAAGGCCAAATCTGTGCTATATATTCTGCAGTAACTAGATTAATGCCTTGGGCCAGGAGTAAAGTCAGAGCAGAAACAAAGAGAAAGCCACCACCTGGCTCTCTTAGATAGACCCTAAAGGTTTATTGCATTTGTTATGTTGGCTGGGTCTCGGACCCTGGGGAGCATAATTGAAGTCAATATTGCAGTCTGGCCTCATCCTGCTATCCTGTTGATAGTAACTTTAATGAAATGTGTTATAAGAAAAACTGAATGGATCTGGTCCCAGGCTCTGTCAGTGAGACTAATCAGAGTGACCAGTGAAGTTGTATAATCATGGGAAGGAAATCTTACCAGAAGCCAAGAAGGTATAGAAATGAAGGTAGAATACTGTTGGAAGGCAATTATACTTGAGTCTTTCATGTTTCTGTACCTGTCGTGAGTAGAGGGACTGATTCCTTTTATTCCATACCAACTTGTTACATATGTTTGTATTATATAAGGAATGGTCTTCAGGGATCAAGAAACAGTGTCTCCCTCAGGAGCAAAAGGCAGGTTTGTTTGCTGTCTAGTACAATAAAGATGTCATTTCCAGTGGGCATGGTGGCTCACGCCTGTAATCCCAGCACTTTGGGAAGCGAGTGAGGCAGATCACCTGAGGTCAGGAATTCAAGACCAGCCTGGTCAACACGGTGAAATTCTGTCTCTACTAGAAATACAAAAATTAGGTGGGCACAGTGGCGCACACCTGTAGTCTCAACTACTTGCGGGGGTGCTGAGGCATGAGAACAGCTTGAACCTGGGAGGTGGAAGAAGTGAACCAAGTGCAGTGAAACAAGTGCAGTGAACCAAGTGCAGTGAACCAAGATCATGCCACTGCACTCCAGCCTGAGGGACAGAGTGAGACTCTGTCTGGAAAAAAAAAAAATTGTCATCTCCCTCCAGGGTGAATGAAGGTCAGGTAGGCTTACAACTTACTACCTATTATCAAAGTTTGGGTTCCCTAAACTGGTAGTCCCTCTCTTGTAACAGACTGCAGTGTATTACAGGAAAGGCATCACCACATGCATCACTCGGCCCCTTTCACCTTCCTCTATGGAGCAGTGGGTTTGGGAAACCGGCACAAATGCTAACGCTCTGGCTCCCGTTATTCTCATGAGTAATAAAGCCCTGTGTCTCTGGTCCAGAAGTCTTCTGTCTTCTACCAGCATCTACAAAAGACGTTAGCTTGCATGGAGGGCAAAATCTGACTCTTAACAGTTCTTGAAAAAACTGTTTTTATAGTGAAACAATTCACATATTCTGACCACCCCCATCCCCAAGTAATTCTGAGGATTATCTGATACAATCATTGATTCATAGATGTTACAAAATGTAAAGAGCCACATTTTTGTAGAATGCCTCTCTACACTTTTTTTTTTTTTTTTTGGACAGGGTCTTGCTCTGTCGCCCAGACTGGAGTTCAATGGTACCATCTCGGCTCACTGCGCCCTCTGCCTCCCGGGTTCAAGCGATTCTCATGTCTCATGACTCCCAAGTAGCTGGGACTACAGGCATGTGCCCCCACACCCGGCTTATTTTTGTATATTTTGTAGAGATGGGGTTTCACCATGTTGGCCAGGCTGGTGGCAAACTCCTGACCTCAACTGATTTGCCCGCCTCAGTCTCCTAAAGTGCTGGGATTACAGGCATGAGCCACCATACCCAGCCTCTCCACACATCTTTTAAACTCCTCCCTTTTCTAATAGGTCCCGCACTAGTATAAATTTTAGCTCAATTCTGCTCAACACAGAATTAAGTTGAGGAATCCCTAACTCCATAGAGGGGAAAATACTGAGACTTCATTGGAAGTTGGAAAAGATGGACCAGTATTTACCTAGGTTTGTTTCTACCTCTCCCAAACACTCATTCTCTGTCTCCTTTGTAAGGTCATCTTACAGTGTCTCCACGTTCACTTTCCTCTTTATAACCCCTAAGCAAATTCGTCCACATTCAGGCTTAAATTACCATATATACACACAAACTTCTATTTATCTATTCAAGAACGCTCATCTAAGCTGTAAGTTCATGTATAAAACTGACATTCTCTCAGATATTTGAATGGTACCTTAAAGTGAACGTGTTCAAAATCAAACACACAGGCCACTCAATCCTATTTCAATGTTCCTACTTCAATTCTCTATTAGTTTATGTAAGTCAGACATCCAGCATTTACTTCATGTTTAATTTTACTAAATCTTGTCACATTTACCTTTAAATACCAGAAATCTGTTTCTAACACTTTAATCCTACTCAATCTACTACCATCTCTCACCTTGGCTATTGCAACAGCCTTCTAATTGGTCCACTTGTACCCAATCTGGCCTTTATCCAGTCTGCTCTCTATGGTGTAACCATGGAGAGCTTTACAAAAGAAGTAAACTTGAGAAAACAAAATTAAAAATGTGTACATTTCACCTGTTTAAACCCTATTAAAAGAGCATCCCACACGGTCCCCAGTCCTCAAAGGAAAACTTAATTCAAAATGTCCTGTTCTTTCCCTATTTTTCTCAAGCATCATGGAATCCACAACTCTCCTCCTTAAAATCATCCTTTTTTCACCCTTCCTACTTCACTCACACTCTGCAGAATTATTCAGGACACGATTTCAAATTACTTGAAAAATTATACTCTGGTCTACTCCCTCTCCATTCTCTCAATTCTGAATCATAAAAGTCCAAAACACAACACGTCCAGCAAAGCACAACCCTCCATATGGCAGGGTGAGGAAATAAAGCGGGTAGAGAAGAAGGGAACAGGTTTGGAACATTTGTCTAACAACAGCATGCATATGTTCACCAAGCGAGAGTTAGCTTTTTCAGCGAGACTAATTCTTTCTCATACTTGAATTTCCTTACTTTCACACGTTTTTCTTCAACTTTACATAGCAAAAGCAGCAGTCTGACATTAAAAAATAATAATAATAAGCTTTTAGTCTTAATATATGAGAGTCAAAATCAGAGTAACCCCAGTTGAGAAGAACTAGATGGCCCAAGAGATTACCCTATAGCAATCCTTAGACCCACTCGTTTTAAAAAAACAAAGCACGCAAACTTGAAATTAGAAAATCATGTTTGAATACTAACTCTTTTGCTTACTGGATATAAAATTTTATACAAGTTTTAATTAATTAAAATTTCATTTTGCTTATAATATTTGGCTCTGTGTCCCCACCCAAATCTCATCTTGAATTGTACTCCCATAATTCCCACATGTTGTCGGGGGGACACAGTGGGAGATAATTTGAATCACGGGGTCGGTTTCCCTCATACTGTTCTCATGGTAGTGAATAAGTCTCACGAGATCTGATGGTTTCATCAGGGGTTTCCACTCTTGCATCCTTCTCATTTTCTCTTGCTGCTGCATCCTGGCATGATTCTTAGGCCTCCCCAGCCATGTGGAACTGTAAGCCCAATTGAACCTCTTTTTCTTCCCAGTTTCAGGTATATCTTTATCAGCAATGTGAAAACAGACTAATACAGCTTATATAAAATGGGAATAGCATATTAGAAACTATAACATTGCTTGATACAAAAAAGTACTAAAAATTAATAAATCTGAATCTTATTTATCAAACTATCCAATCTACAACTCTGCAATTAAGATAAAGCATTTCTAAAATATGAATATGAAAACATGAATGTATCACATTATGTATCTGAAATATGATGAATGTGATTTAGGTTCCAATCTCCAGTTTTGCCACTGGCAATACAATTTTGAAGAACTCCTCAAAGCCAGTCTAATAAACATTAAGATACCAGCAGTTTGAGGCCGGGCGCAGTGGCTCACGCCTATAATTCCAGCACTTTGAGAGGCCGAGGTGGGTGGATCACGGGGTCAGGAGATCAAGACCATCCTGGCTAACACGGTGAAACCCCATCTCTACTAAAAATACAAAAAATTAGCCAGGAGTGGTGGCGGGCATCTGTAGTCCCAGCTACTCAGAAGGCAGAGACAGGAGAATGGCGTGAACCCCGGGAGGCGGAGCTTGCAGTGAGTCAAGATCACGCCACTGCACTCCAGCCTGGGCAACAGAGCCAGACTCTGTCTCTCTCTCTCACACACACACACACACACACACACACACACACACAAACACAAACACAAATACCAGCAGTTTGAAAACTCAACTGATTCCAAGGTAAACAAATGCTAAAATTCATGTGGGAAAAAAAAAAAGTGGATCCTCATTTTCTTGACAGGAACTGGGCATGTAGTCCTACTCCCTGTTATGTACAGAGGCAAAGGGAAGAGCTCCGGACCCCCTTGGCATGTCTTTGGTGCCATGCAGCTTCCTGTCTGCCAGTTCTATCCTCAAGCACCAGGACACCAGCGAAAAGGAAAAAGAAAAAAGAAAGTGGATCTCAGAGGTAGGGGTATCAAAAGTACTAACTAGAGAAAAGATAACAACCCAAAGACAAGTTCTCAATAAATGAAGACCATGCTTGATGCATCAGCACCTGAAGGAGAAAAGACAAAATCAAAATAGAATATACATGAAACAAATTTGGAAGTAACCAATAGAATGAACATGTACAGGGGGAATCACCTTTTAAAGCTTGAATACATACACACATTTGAATTACATATGCTTTATATAATTCGAAGCTCACAAAATTCAAGAAGTATAACAAATGATGGTGTTTCCGTTTCCTGGCTAAACATCAAATGACAATAAAAGACATTGTTTAACTACTCCCCTGTTCAGTTTTGAAATTATGCAGTGGTTCACAAAATTTTTAATGTGAGGGAAATCTACAAATTTTAAAA
This sequence comes from Theropithecus gelada, assembly GCF_003255815.1. NCBI lineage: Eukaryota > Metazoa > Chordata > Mammalia > Primates > Cercopithecidae > Theropithecus > Theropithecus gelada. The sequence goes on along the minus strand of NC_037677.1, from coordinate 23,087,408 downwards.
GGGATTTTCTGTATTTATTAATATTTTATGTTTTTATTTAACTTTTAAGCTCAGGGGTACATATGTAAGATGTGTTACTTTGTTGCATAGGTAAACATGTGTCATGACTGTTGTTGTACAGATTATTTCATCACCCAAGTATTAAACCTAGTATCCACTAGGTTTTTCCTGATCCTCTCCCTCTTCCCACCCTTCACCATCTGGTAGGCCCCAGTGTGCACTGTTCCCCTCTATGTGTCCATGTGTTCTCATCATTTAGTTCCTACATATAAGTGAGAACATGTAGTATTTGGTTTTCTGCTCCTGCATTAGTTTGCTAAGGATAATGGCCTCCTGTTCCATTCATGTCCCTGCAAAAGACATGATCTCATTCTTTTTTGATGGCTGCATAGTATTCCATGATGTGTATGTACCTCTTTTTCTTTATCCAGTCTATCACTGATGGGACATTTAGATTGATTCCATCTTTGCTACTGTGAATAGTGCTACAGTGAACATACATGTGCATGTGTCTTTATAACAGAACAATTTATATTCCTTTGGGTATATACCCAGTAATGGGATTGCTGGGTCAAATGGTATTTCTGTCTCTAGGTCTTTGAGGATTCACCACACTGTTTTCCACAATGGCTGAACTAATTTACATTCCCACCAACAGTGTAAAAGCGTTCCTTTTTCTCCACGACCTCACCAGCATCTGTTATTTTTTTGACTTTTTAATAATCACCATTCTGACTGGTATGAAATGGAATCTCATTGTGGTTTTTATTTGCATTTTTTAATGGTCAGCGATGTTAACTTCTTTTTCATATGATTGTTGGACGCGCACGTATGTCTTCTAAGAAGTGTCTGTTCTCTGTTCATGTCCTTTGCCCACTTTTTAATGGGTTTTTTTTTTCTTGTAAGTTTAAGTTCCTTATAGAAGCTGGATATTAGACCTTTGTCAGAAAAATGTGAAACACTTCATGAATTTGCATGTCATCCTTGCACAGGAGGCATGCTAATCTTCTCTGTATTGCTCCAATTTTAGTGTACGTGCTGCAGAAGTGACCACTTATGTTGTATTTTTATCACATAAAATGAAATTGTACTGCAATGGGCTGGTAAAAATGACATAGTTATAGTTAGTCCAATACAAAGCAAACAAAGCCTCTGAATTTGGGTAACGCAAGAGGCGTAATCTAGAGCTAATACTGGCTGTGCTCAGTGACTCACACCTATAATCCCAGCCCTTTGGGAGGCCAAGGAGAATGGATCATTTGAGTCCAGGAGTTCGAGACTAGCCTAGGCAACATGGTGAAACCCCGTCTCTACAAAAAATGCAAAAAAATTTGCTGGGCATGGTGGCACACACTTGTAGTCCCAGCTACTCAGGAGTCTGAGGTGGGAGGATCTCCTGAGCCCAAGAGGTTAAGGCTGCAGTGAGCCACAATCACACCACGGCACTACAGCCTGAGTAAGAGTAAGACTCAGTCTCCAAACAAAAAAAAAAAAAATAGAGCAAATACAATACAAGTGGAAAACTCTTTTGGCAGACTCAATATGACAAGCAAAAATCATACCAAGAGTTGTGAGAGAGACGAATGGCAATATGGAACATAAGATAATCAACAGGAATATTCTACAATAAAAATCACTAGAGCACCCTGAATAAAACCCTAAAAACTCTCTCCCCTATTATATTTTACTTCTAGTTATAAATAAGAAATAAGGAAACAGTGAGATAGGAGTTTGAAAGAAAAACCTGGAAAAAAAATTAAATGGTCTTCAAACCCAGATACAACACACCCCCATCTACTCACAACCACATATACACCCAATCGTCCCCCTTCTATCCCATGTTATCTTGATACCAAGTCTTTCCAGACTGATCTATGGCTTCAATGCATTCCAATAAAAATGCCAACAGAGATTTCCAAGGTTCTAAATTTATATGGGAGGGCAAAGGGGAAGGAATGGCTGAGACATGGTCTAAAAGAAAAATAAGAAGGGAGGAGGGTAACTTGCCTCTTGAGATATTATGAAACCATAGTAAAGAAGATAGTAGGGTTCTTACAGGGTTAAATAAATGGACCAATACAACAGAAGAGAGAATTCAGAAAAAAAAAAAAAATCATGCTTATAAGGAAATTTGGTATCTTACAGTGATAGCACAGAAAGAAAGAATGTATTATTTGAGTAGAGCAAATATTTTGCCATATAGAAAAAAACACTGAAAATGGATCCCTACCTCAAACCATAGGAGAAAACTAATTCCAGATCCTTTAAATTTAAATGCAAATAAATGGCATATTTATACTTGCAACATTATACATTATATACATTAATGAGAATGAACAAATTACTAATGAATGAACTATGTATATGTAATATGGATAAATCATAGAAATTATAATGCTGAATAAAAAAAGTAAGCCATGCTAGAGTACATACAGGATGAATCCATTGTTATAAGCCCAAACACAAGCAAAATTAAACAATAATTGTTTAGTGATACACATACATGTGATTTCAAAAAAATGTTAAGTGCAACGGAATGATAAACATCCCTTTTGTGGTGGGTGAGAAGTATACAGAGAAAAGAAACAGAATTGGTCATTTTCTAGTTTTTAGTTTTAATGATGGATTCAGAGATGTTTGATTTATTATTGCATATGCATAACATATATTACATTTATTCTTTTGAATAAGTATAATTTTTGTCTTTAATTACACACAAATAGCACACAGAAAAGAATGATTAATATTCCTGAAGCAACATCAAAAGACTCCATGAAAGAAACCTCAATTTTGCCAGCCATATCTGGCAGGTAAAAGAGAAAAAAGGAGAGTGGGGAAAAAGGTCAAAATCCAAGCACAGCAGACAGTATAAGCCAGGGAAAAAAGGCATGAAAACACAACACCTTCTCTGAGATTAGAGAAAAGCTAAAATAGCATGAATAAAAGTAAGTTGAACTCTACTCTAATTAAGAGTTAAAGAAAAGATTATGGAAATTAGGAGGCCAATCTTGAAAACTTCTTTTTAAATGGTCAAGCAAGGCTTTTATTAAAATAAGCAGATTGGGAATTGAATAAATAAAATTAATTGTATGGTAAGTAAATGTTCTAAAGGAAACATTAAAATATTCTAAAAGCAATTATATTTAGAGAGGAAAATATCTTCTAAAATGTAGAAATAAAATGATAAACTTCATAAGCAGACAAGATTTTAAAATTATCTTTTAAGATATGATTATTTTAAACTGCTGTATAGAAATAGGTTTTCATTTTGTTCTTTTTTCTCTCTCTAGTCACTCTGGAGGAAATAAAAAGAATACATATGCTTCTTTTAAAGATCTTCCAGAAAAATCCTTCTTAATCACCAAAAGACAGAAAGGCAGGCAGGAAAGAAGTATGACATAGCAACACTACTTAATGTTCCATGGATTTTCTACAATATCATCTCAGAAGGCCTACTATCATCCTCACAACTGCCACTGCTACTACAGGGAGGGCATTATAGGTTTTAAGCAAAGAACCTTGTACATAAGTAAAAACACAATAAATGTTTGCTAAAAAGTAACTACAGAATGAAAACCGAAATATTTTTGCCCTGAATAGAGAAAGGAGAGGGGTATAAAAAGGGCAGAAGAAGAGAGTCCTGAGACAAGCTGCACAGAGGAAGCCTTCAGCCAAGAAAGAGACAATCTTTGTCTGTTATTGCTTATTTGGACCAGACTCTGGAAATGGCCTTATGCCCAAAATTCTGTGTTACAGATCTTTGTTCAATAAGCTTGAAACAAGGTCCCAATCAACTTCGAAGTTAACTTGATTCAGAATGACCCATATACACACCATAAAATAGATCTATTTAGAAAAGATGAGCTGCAAAATCAGACTCTGGTGGAAAAACAAAAATCACTTGGATCAGAATTATTCTGAAATATTTTAGCCTGGGAAAAACTGAATCTGTTACTAACATTCTGGCCCATGCCTAATTTTTTAGTACTTCCCATGACATTTTTCTGTCTCCTCCTCGCCTGCTTAATTATATAAGATAAACTACAAAGTACTTTATGTGGTAATCACATACCCACCTCAAAAAAGAAACCTTTTTGCCTAATTTAGTGATAATCATTTTTTATCCAAACTAGAATCTAAGCTAAATATGAACTTTTAATAGAACATTAGATCACAGTTTATCTTCTAAGCACCAGGTCATGAATTTGTACTTAATTCTTCAACCTACTACTCCTTACCTAACAATTAACATTTGTTTCAATATTTCATGAGTGTCTCTCCCTTCTTAAAAAGATGATATATTTTAAATTCTCTAGTCTGGGCAACATAGTGAGACCCTGTCTCTAAAAAAAAAAAAATTTTTTTTTAATTAGCCAGGCAAAGGCCGGGTGCAGTGGTTTACGCCCATAATCCCAGCACTTCGGGAGGCCAAGGTGGGTGGATCACTTGAGGTCAGAAGCCCAAGACCAACCTGGCCAACATGGTGAAACCCCATCTCTACCAAAAAATATAAAAATTAGCCGGCAGTGACATGTGCGCCTGTAATCCCAGCTACTCAGGAGGCTAAGGCAGGAGAATCCCTTGAACCCAGGAGGCAGAGGTTGCATTGAGCCAAGTTCGTGCCACTGTACTCCAGCCTGAGCAACTCTGTCTCCAAAATAAATAAAAATAAAAATAACTACATTAGCCAGGCAAGGTGGCTCACACCTGTAGTTCCAGCTACACAAGAGGCAGGAGAATTGCTTAAGCCTAGGAAGTCGAAGATGCAGTAAACAGTGATCATGCCACTGCATTCCAAACTAGGTGACACAACAAGACCGTGTCTCAATAGATGAAAAACAAGTAAAATAAAATTCTCTACGTATGTCAAGCAGTATAGTCTAATGACTAAGAGTTGAATTCAGGAACCAAACTGTGTGGATTTAATAGGTAGTTGTACCATTTACCAACTGTATGAACGTGGGTAAGTTACTTAACCATCCTATGCCCTCAGTTTTCTTACCATACAGATGAGATGTAAAAACAAGCAAAAAAACAGTTATCAACCTCACAGTTACTGTAAGGATTAAATGAGGTAATATATAGAATGGATTTTCAACAGTGTCTAACATGTAGAAAAATCAATATACGTTAGGTTTTTATTATTATTGTTTCCCAGTCCTTATTCAAGTGTTTAACTGAGTTTACTTGATGATATGAAACCAGAAAAAGCTTATAGCCAATAATAAATACAACTCATCTTAGCAATCTTAGACATTAGAAGTTGTTACTTAGGGCCAGGCCCAGTGGCTCATGCCTGTAATCCCAGCACTTTGGGAGGCCGAAGTGGGTGGACTGCTTGAGGACAGGAGTTCGAGACCAGCCTGGCCAACATGGCGAAATCCTGTCTCTACTAACAATACAAAACTTAGCCAGGCACTGTGGCGCACGCCTGTAATCCTAGCTACTCAGGAGGCTGAGGCACAAGAATCGCCTGTAATCCCAGCGATTTGGGAAGCAGAGGTTGCAGTTAGCTGAGATCGTACCACTGCACTCCAGCCTGGGCAACAGAATGAGAATCTGTCCCCACAGAGGCCAGGCAAGGTGGCTCATGCCTGTAATCCCAGCACTTTGGGAGGCTGAGGCTGGCAGATCATGAAGTCAGGAGATCAAGATTATCCTGGCTAACGTGGTGAAACCCCGTCTCTACTAAAAATACAAAAAATTAGCCAAGTGTGGTGGCGGGCGCCTGTAGTCCCAGCTACTCAGGAGGCTGAGGCAGGAGAATGGCGTGAACCTAGGAGGTGGAGCTTGCAGTGAGCCAAGATTGCGCCACTGCACTCTAGCCTGGGCAACAGAGCAAGACTCTGTCTCAAAAAAAAAAAAAAAAAAGAAAGAAAGAAAAAGAAAAAGAAATTGTTACTTAGTCCATTTAAGATACCCCAAGTATACTGCATGCAAAACAAGCAGCACAAATTAATATCATCAAAAAAGAAGATTCAAATCTAAAAACTTCAAAAGGATTTGGATTCACTTAGTAGTAGCCCTTTCTAGGCACCTTTATTTCTTTCTTCATTATAGGAGTATTTTTGGTCCTATAATTCTTCTTACAAGCAATGACAACATTTGGAGATATTTATACTGAAAGGATATTTAAAAGTACAAGTTGGTACTTCAGTGTAAATTTTGAGGATGGATTTACACTCTGATGTCTCTCCCTCCTGTAACGTCACCAAAATGACTGCCAAAGGATTCATTTATTTATACACACACACACACACATTTTTTACAGGGATAAGGGACAAGTATTTCCAACAAATCTCTGAATATCAGAAAACAAATGAAGGCAAGGCAGCTAACTCATCCAACTAGAAGCAGAACTTAAAACACCTGCACACAGCAAGGCAATTTGTCCTAAAAGAAACAGTCTCTGGAAGCCAGGTTCTTTAAATGAGGAACCACAATAAGATACCACTTCATACTCACTAGGATAGCTATAATCAAAAAAATAGAGCCGGGTGCAGTGGCACATGCCTCTAGTAGAAGATACTCAGGAGGCTGATGGAGAAGGATCAACTGAGTCCAGGAGTCTGAAGCCAGCCTGGACAACATAGCAAGGCCCTATTTCAAAAAAATAATACTAGACAAAACAAGTCTGTAAGGATGTGAAGACAAAAGAAGTGTTTCTCTGCAATGCTCATACACTGCTGATGGGAATATAAAATGGGACAGCCATTTGGGGAACCAGTCAGCAGTTCCTCAAATAGTTAAACACAGAGTTACCATACGATCCAGCGATTCCACTTCTAGGTATACAACCAGTATAACTGAAAACATATGTCTATGCAAAACTTGTACACAATTATTCACAGCAGCATTATTCGTAACAGTCAAAAAGTGGAAACAACCCAAATGTCTACCAAATAAAATGATGAACAGATAAAGAAAAGGTAGTCTATCCATACAACAGAATATTATTTGGAAATAAAAAGGAATAAAGTACTAATGCATGCTACAACATGCATGGACCTTGAAAATATCACACTAAGAAGCACAAAGGATCACATATTGCTTGAATCTATTTACATGAAATGCCCATGGTAGGCAAATCTATACAGACAAAAACCAGATGACTAATTGTTAGGACTGGGAGGAGAGGGGATGCTATGATTGGGAGTGATTAGCTGAGGGGTATGGGGTTTCTTTTTGGGGTAATGAAAATGTTCTAAAATTGATTGTGGTAACGTATGCATAACTTTGTGAACACAGCAAAAGCTAATGCACTGTATACTTTAAATAGATGAATTAATGATGTTAATTATATTTCAATAGAACTTTCTTTTAAAAGCGAGAAACAACAAAAAGCTGAAGAACTGAGTATCTGCAAATCGAACAATGAAGTTCCCAGTCTTTCCACTCACTGTGTTCTCCCTTAAGAATGTGACTCTCATGAAAGAAATTAGAAGATTCTCCACTGCAGATACAGAATGGCACAAGAGAAAAGACTTCCATACATTGAAAGTCGGAGGTGCCCCCATCTTTAAGTATATGACAAAAGCTATCAATTGGTGGTGTGATTCATCCACCAACATGATACGGCCACCAATTGCCAGAGGCTATCAATTGGTGGCCATGTCACACCACCAGTTAATAGACTCTGTCACACACTTGAAGTTTCTACTTAAGCATTTTAGTCTCTTATTCTTAAATATAAACAGAAAGCCAAGAATCACCAGGCTATCTGAGGGCAACATTTCATAAAGGGGGAGACCCCAAAACAAAACAGAAAAAAAAAACCTGGAAAAAAACAGATTTTGCAGGGAACAGAATAATACTTTAAAAAATAAAAATAAGAGGCTAGGTGTGGTGGTTCACGCTTGTAATCCCAGCACTTTGGAAGGCCGAGGCTGGTGGATCACCTGAGGTCAGGAGTTCAAGACCAGCCTGACCAATACGGTGAAACCCCATCTCTACTACATACAAAAAATTAGCCAGGCGTGGTGGCACATGCCTGTAATCCCAGCTACTTGGGAGGCTGAGGCAGGAGAATCGGTTGAACCTGAGAGGCAGAGGTTGCAGTGAGCCGAGATCGTGCCATTGCACTGCAGCCTGGGCAACAAGAGCAAAATTCCATCTCAAAAAAATTTAAAAATTTTTTAAAAATAAAAGAAAAGGAACTTAAGTGCAGAATAAAAACTAATCATTAAGTTTCAGTTTATAAAAAAGGAACTAAGGACAAGAAAACCCTTAAAAAGTTAAAAAATAAAAAAAGAATAAAAACTAACAACAGACTGGGATTTAAAGCTTAGGAAGTCTCCCAAAGAGGTGAAAATTAGGAAGGAAAATAACACTAAAATATTGATACAAAAAGTCTAGCATCTGAATGGAGCACTTAGGAAAAAAAAAGATTGCATTGGGAGTTATACCTGATGTAAATGACGAGTTGATGGGTGCTGACGAGTTGATGGGTGCAGCACAGCAACATGGCACAAGTATACATATGTAACAAACCTGCACGTTATGCACATGTACCCTAGAACTTAAAGTATAATAATAATAAAAAATAAATAAAAAAAAAGAAAAAGAAAAAAAAAGAACAGAGAATACAATGGAAAAGAAATAATCAAAGAATATTATCTTCCAAAAATGCAGTAGCACATCTTCAGATTAAAAAGAGCTCACCAAGTGCCGGCACAATGTATTTTTAAAAGACCAATACCATATGGTGGCTTAGCCCTGTAAATCGCAGCACTTTGGGAAGCCAAGGTGGGAGGATGGCTTAAGGCCAGAGTTTGATACAAGCCTGGGCAACATAGCACGAGCTTTCCTCTATTTGAAAAAAAAAAAAAAAAAAATGCTAAGTGTGGTGGCATGCACCTGTAGTCCTAGTTACTCAGGAGGCTGAGGCAGGACAGATCACTTGAGCCCAGGAGTTCAAGGCTGCAGTGAGCTACAACTGCACCACTGCATTCCAGCCTGGGCAACAGAACAAGAGCCTGTCTGTCAATCAATCAATACAATAAAAATTTAAAAATTAAATAAATGAATGACCAATACCTGCCAAGTACAGTGGTATACACATCCCAGCTACTCAGAAGGCTGGGGCAGGAGAATCACTTGAGCCTGGGAGTTCAAAGCCAGCCTGGGCAACACAGGAAGACCCCATCTCTTTTTTTTAGTAAAAAAAAAAAAAATGTTAAAGACCATAACCAGTCGGGCATGCATGCCTGTAATCCTAGCACTTTGGAAGGCCGAGGCAAGTGGATCACCTGAGGTCAGGAGTTTGAGACCAGCCTGGCCAACATGGCAAAACCCTGTCTCTACTAAAAATACAAAAATTAGCCAGGCGTGGTAGCACATGTCTGTAATCCCAGCTACTCGGGAGGCTGCGCACAAGAATTGCTTGAACCCAGGAGGCGGATATTGCAGTGAGCCGAGATCGCACCACTGCATTCCAGCCTGGGCGACAGAGCGAGACTCCATCTCAAAAAAAAACAAAAAAACGCCATACTAAGTTACGTAACTGTGAAATTTCAAAACACCACAGTAAAGACATTCAATATGCCAAAAGTTTCCAGAGAGAAAAAGATAAGAATATACCAAGGATTTGGAATCAGTGATGCATAAGACCTCTCAATGACAATACTGGAAGCTAGAAGAAATGAACTATTTCCTTTAAAATACGTTGACTTCTAAAATACAAAATTTTACTTAACATAGTACTGGAAGTACTAGCAAGAGCCATCAAACAAGAAAAAGAAATAAACAGGCATTTAAATCAGAAAGAAAGTAATAAAATTATCTCTATTTTCAAATGACATGTTCCTAAATGCAGAAAACCCCAAAGATTCCACAGAAAATATAAACACTGCTAGAAGTAATGAATTCAGTGAAGTTAAAGAATACAAAATCAACATACAAAAATCAGTAACATTTCTATATACAATAACCCAGCTGAAAAAGAAATCAAGAAAACAATTCCATTTATGATAGCATAAAAAAAAAAATACTTAGGAGTAAATTTAACCAAGAAGGTTAAAGGCTTGTAGACTGAAAACTATAATACACTGATGAAAGAAACTGAAGAAGACACAAATAAATGGACAGATTTCCCATGTTCATAGACAGGAATAATTAATATTGTTGAAACAGCCATACTACCCAAAGCAATATATAGATTTAACCCAATCCCTATCAAAATTCTAATGGCATCCTCCACAGAAATAGAAAAAAAAATCCTAAAATTCATATAGAGCCACAGAAATCCTAAATAACCAAAGCAATATGGAGAAACTCCAGTCTGATGACAGAGTGAGACCCAGTCTCAAAAAATAAAATAAAAGAGCTTAAAAGCTTGGGAGGTCGAAGCTGCAGTGAGCCATGATTGGTCACTGCACTCCAGCCTGGGTGATGGAGTGAGACTCAGTCTCAAAAAATAAAATAAAAGAGCTCAAATACACAGAAATAGAGAATGAAACAGTGGTTACCACGGTTATTTTGGGAGAACAGGAAGGGGAGATGTGGGTCAAAAAATACAAAATAGCAGATATGCAGAATAAGTTTAGAGGTCCAGGTACAACATGAGGACCACAGGTAATAAAACTGTATTATAGTCATGTGTCACATAACATTTTGGTCAACAATGGACCACATATATGTCACACCACATAATAACAATGGTTCCATAAGATTATAATACTGTATTTTTACTGTACCTTTTCTGTTTAGATATGTTTGGATACACAAATACCACTGTGTTCCAATTGCCTACAGTACTGAGTACAGTAACATGCTATACAGGCTTGTGGCCTAGGAGCAATAGGCTGTACCATAGGGTCTAGGTATACAATAGGCTGTACTATCTAGGTTTGCGTAAGTACACTCTATGACGTTCACACAACAAAATGGCCTAGGAACACATTTCTCAGAACATTTCCCTGTCATTAAGCAAGGTATGACTGTATTAAAGATTTTCATTAAATAAGTAGATTTTAGGTGCTCTTGACAATTAACAAAAGTAACTATGTGAAATGACAGATGTGTTTATCTGCTTCCCTATAGTAACTAATTTACTATCTATATGTATTCCATAACACAGCAGTCCCCTTTTTGGCACCAGGGACCGGTTTTGTGGAAGACAATTTTCCACGCACTAGGGGGATGGGAATGGTTTTGGGATTAAACTGTTCTACCTCAGATCATCAGGCATTAGATTCTCATAAGGAGTGTGCAACCTAGATCCCTTGGACATAAGGTTCACAATAGGGTTTGCGCTCCTATGAGTATCTAATGCCGCAGCTAATCTGACAGGAGGCAGTAATGCTCGCTCACCCTCCGCTCACCTCCTGCTGTGCAGCCCGGTTCCTGACAAGCCACGGATTAGTACGGGCCAGTAGCCCAGGGGTTGGGGACCCCTGCCATAACATCATGTTGTAAACCTCAAATATACACAGTAAAATTTTTTTTTTTAAAGTCTAAAGGAAAATAATTTTTAGTCTAAAACTAAGGACAGTATAGCATAGTGATAACAAGTAGATTCTAAAACCAGACTGCCTGGTTCAAATGATGCCATTTAATAGATGTATTATCCTGAACAAGTTGCATAAGCTCTTTGTGTATCAATTTCTTCATCTGTAAAATGAGGTTGTTATAAGAACGAATTAATTCATAGGTGTTCGTTTATATAAAAAGTCTGGTATACAATATGCACTCTCTGAGTGCTCTAGAAAGCACAACTAGGGATAGGAAGGGATTGCACTGAATTCCGCTTGTCATTATAATCCCTTAGGTAGTATGTGATTGGTTTTTAATCACATTCACATATTATCACAGGGAGGAAGGGAGGGAGTTGTAAAATGAAGCCCAAAGATAACAGCTTGGTACAGAAGATTATCTATATGCCTTTAGCTCAAATGAGATAAGCAGAAACACAGAAAATTTAAAAATGAGGGAGAATTTCAGCAGACAGTCAAGAAGGGAGGCAAGGCAAGGTAGGAAAAACCAGGTCTGGCTGAATAGCGGGGACAGAGCTGTAAACCAAGACATGCTGATTCAGATTAAAGAAAAAAGGCATGGCTTGTCGATATCAGAGTAGAACGGAATGTTCATATGAAGAAACTGAGTTTTAATCACAATTAACTGACTTTTCAAAGATGAGATTCACTGAGGGGTTTTGATTGACATTAAAAGCATTTTAAATTAAAGGATAATAGGAAAACAAAGAAACAGACTTCATGTCTTGTTAAAGTCATTATCACCTTACTAATATAAGCAATGCCAACTGGGGCAATATGGCACATTAGATAACCTGAAATCTCTCCCACTAGAAACTACCTAAAAACGCTTGATTTAAAGATGCTATGAAAGCATCTTTTTAAAATTCACAGTCCAAAACTAAAGAGAGTGAAGAAAATCCAGGGAGACTAGGAAAAAGAGAGGATGAAAATTCCGAGCAGAAAACATGAACGAGGCTGCAGCTACTCTGTAGTAGCTTTTTGGCCTCTAGCAAAGGAGCTTGTACTCTTATGCCACATGGGGACAAAATTAAAATACCCTTTGGGCTTGCTGAAGGTGGGAAGTTAGAACTGATAGAGCAAAAGGGACTTTGCAGATGTGATTAAGAATCTTGAGATGGGGTGTTATCCAGTATTGGGGGGAGGGGGGCGAAATGAAATCACAAGGGTCCTCATAAGCCACAGAGGGAGGCCAGAGGGTCAGTACTGATCAGTGATGCCATATGAAAAAGACTCAACTGGCCATTGGTGACTTAAAGATGGAGGAAGGGGTCATGCACCAAAAGTGCAGGTGGCCTCTAGAAGCTGAAAAAAAAAGGCAAGGGAACAGATGCTCCCCCCCAGTGCTTCTAGAAGGAACACAGCCCTATCCACATATTGATTTTAGCTCAGTGAAACCCATTTCAAACTTCTGACCTCCAGAACTGTAAAATAAAGTTGTTATAAGTCACTAAATTTGTGATAAATTGTTACAGCAGCTATAGGAAACTAAGGCACACACACCGAGGTGGGGTTGGGGAATGTTCTAGAAAATATACACACGTTTCCATGAAGTTTTCAGGTTCAAAAATTATAGTCCTGGACTGATAGCATCCTAGAACACTTAGCAGAACAGGGAATATACCTTCAGCTTAGCTGATCAATAGTATATCCCTTAGGCAGCGCAGAGATCTCAACAGATGAGATCTTAAAATAAGCTCACAACACAAATTTACAAAACACATCAGGAAACAATTCAGCACAAGCAGGAGTCAGCATGTACACACATAACAAATCTCCAAAGGAAGTTAATCCAAAAGAAAGTAAGAAAGCAGAAAAAAAGAGACAGAACAGATGACATAAGTAGAAAACACAAAATGATGTTTCATTTGAATTCCAATACATCATTAACTACATTAAATGTAAATTCAATAAGTACTCCTATTAAAATAAGTATCACTGTATTTTTGTGAATCCAGTTATATGATTACAAGAGGCAATGTTTTTAACTTTTTTCCAGTTCCATCTCCCAAAGCTCTGTCATCCAAATCTTTAAAAATAGAAAAAAGTCACAAGAATAAAAAAGATATATTCTGCATATTAATATATAGTATATTAATATAATAATATCTAGATGAACTATAATCAGAAAAGATTCTTAGAGGCAGAGTATCCTGTATTCCATAATTATGCTGCATTTTCTCAAAAATATTTTTAAATAAATTTAAACATGCAATGAAGGCTTTATAATTTACACTTCGCTCTTCAAAAAGAACAAACTAAAAGCAATAAAGAAGCTGCTTGCCAAGCTTCAGGGGAGGGGGAAAATCAGAAAAAATGAGCACGTGCGACTGCACATAAAACTGCAGGTGGCTAGAAAGGAAACCAACTGAAGGGGAAAAAAATCTAAAAATAGGCTTAGAACAGTGATTCTGACTGCCTTCGTTTGGATGTTCAAATTATTTCAGAGCTAAAACTGAGAGATGAAATGTGTACAATTTGTTTTAACCAAGAAGGCAATTTTAGAAATAAGTTCTGCCATAATTAAATATACTTATTTATGCGTTAGAAGTTCAAGTACCACTTGCAATTCAAAAGCCAAAGAATTTTTCAATTAAAAATGATCTTAATGACAAATTAAAGCAAAATCAATTATTCCCAATTAATTGAAAAAAATTCCTCTAACAGTACATTTTGCTGGTCTCTTCCAAAATATTTTTAGGGACATCACATCTTGATGGGCATGCCAAGTTCTCTACAGGTTTCCTCTAGATTTCAAGATTATCATAGATTCAAAAGACACAAAACTAAAAACACTCAGAAAAAAATTTTACAATATAAACCACAAAAACGTTTAAAAAAAAAAAAAACGAAGACAGTGGCAGTAGCTTTTAAATAGGCAACTACTGCTTTCAAAAAGTAATCTTTAATATATCACCTGAATCAGGCCAGGCACAGTGGCTCACGCCTGTAATCCCAACACTTTGGGAGGCCAAGTCAGGTGGATCACTTGAGGTCAGGAGTTCAAGACCAGCCTGGCCAACATGGAGAAACCCCGTCTCTACTAAAAATACAAAAAATTAGCTGGGCATGGTGGCACGTGCCTGTAGCACCAGTTACTCAGGAGGCTGAGGCAGGACAATCGCTTGAACCCCAGAGGCAGAGGTTGTAGTGGGCCAAGATCGCGCCACTGCACTCTAGCCTGGGTGACAGAGTGAGACTCTGTCTCAAAAACAAAAACAAACACCTGAATCTAATCACAAGGAAGCATTACACATACCCATATGGAGACACATTCTACAAAACAACTGGCTACAAATTTTCCAAAGTATCAAGGTCAGCCACGCATGGTGGCTCACACCTGTAATTCCAGTACTTTGGTAGGCCAAGGCGGGAGGATGGTTGAACCCTGGAGTTTGAGACCAGCCTGGAAAACACAGTGAGAACTCATCTCTACAAAATAAAACAAAAAATGAGGCAGGAGGATCATTTGAGCCCAGGAGGTGGAGGCTGCAATGAGCCATGACAGGATAATTGCACTCTGCCTGAGTGACAGACCAGGACCTTGCCTCAAAAAAAAAATCAAGGGGCCAGTCGCGGTGGCTCCCGCCTGTCATCCCAGCACTTGGGAGGTCAGGAGTTCGAGATCAGCCTGACCAACACGGAGAAACCCCATCTCTACTAAAAATACAAAATTAGCCTGACATGGTGGCACATGCCTGCAATCCCAGTTACCTGGGAGGCTGAGGCGGGAGAATCACTTGAACCCGGGAGGCGGAGATTGTGGTGAATTGAGACTGCGCCATTGCATTCCAGCCTGGGTGACAAGAGCGAAACTCCATCTCAAAAAATAAAAAATAAAAAATAAAGGATCAAGGTCAGATGAGGTCAAGAGAAGACTGCAGAACTGTGCCAGACTGAGGAAGATGAAGGAGACATGATATTTAAATGTTTCTGAACTGGATCCTTTCCTATGAAACTATTGGAACAACTGGCATACTTGAATGGAATTTGACGATTAGATGGTAGCAATGTATCAGTGGTAATCACCCGACTTTGATGAGCATACTGCAGTGATGCAGTAAAATGTATTTGCTTTTAGAAAATACCATGGCCGGCCATGGTAGCTCACACCTATAATCCCAGCACTTTGGAGGCTGAGGCAGGCAGATCACTTGAGCTCATGAGTTTGAGACCTGCCTGGGCAATATGGCAAAACCCTGTCTCTACAAAAAATACAAAAATTAGCCAGGCATGGTGGTACGCGCCTGTAGTCCCAACTACTTAGGAGGCTGACGTGGCAGGATGACTTGAGCCCGGGAGGTAGAGGTTGCAGTGAGCCAAGACCGTGCCACTACACTCCAGCCTAGGCGATAGGACCAGACCTTGTCTCAAAAAAAAAAGAATGGAAAAAAGAAAATACACACCACAGTATTCAGGGGTAATGAGGGCATCATACCAGCAAGTTATTCTCAAACTGTTCAAAACAAAAAGCTCTTTGTCCTATGCCTGTAACTTGCAATCCAATAAAATTTCTCTAAAAAGATAGGCTGATTTTTCATTAACTGAAGTTAAAAGGGGATGGCCTCATTCAAAACAGTGAAGAATTCTAATGGCCCTAAATTCTGCATCATACTCCTCCAAAGAGATGATGTGATTATCCTTCCACTCTAACATCCTTCCCTTTTATTTGTTGGATAAATGCATGCATGCATGCTAGACAATGGGAATAGAGCAATGACCATAATAGACCTCCTATGGAAGGCACATACCGAACAATCAGACAAATAGCCATATAATTCAAATAATAAATGCTATGAAGGGAAAGTATAGGATGCCACAAAAATAGTTAACAGAGACTCCTAATAGCACGTGTGCTGGCAAGAAACAGGTCAGAAAGGAGAAACGGGAAAACCACCCTTTTAAAAAAGTTAGGTTAATAAGAACTAAATGAAGAGTGGGCATTAGCTAGGTGATGCATGTCTGTAATAACACATGTCAAGACACTAACATGGGAGAGAACATTTATTATCCCTGGAAGTTAAAAGTCCAAGAAGAGTTAGGAAAAGGCAAAAAATTAAGGCAGGCACTAGATGCCAGACCTTTAAAGAATCTTTAAATGCCATTAAAAATAGTTTAGGATTTTTTCCCTTGTAGTCACTAATTTTCAAACTTTTTTCATTGTTCAACCCTAATTTCAAATCAAGTCTTACAGAGAATCGCAATATATAATATAAACTAAAACAGCACTGTCCTATCTAATGTGGGTAGAGTGCTTTAGAATTTCACCAACTGAGGCTCCTGTTCACCTAAAATGAGGGCAAAGGCAAAAACAGGCAATTGTTTGAGAGAGAGAAGGCAGTATCACAAATAATATATGTTGGGGATATAACTAGACTTCCAATCAAAAACAAATACAATATTTCAATGAGGATCATTCACAGAGTATTTACATACAAAAGAAGTAAACACAATGGAGTGATGAGGGGAAAGGGGAAAACATGGGAAATATAGGAAGTAGCACTAACAGCAGGAGCAGTACTTCTAAATCCAAATGGCAAGGGATGGGAGAGATTACAACAATGTGGAACAGAAAGTCACATAGAGAAGGCCACCTGGAGGGGGGTAGTACCTGTGTGGGGACACTGCCAACCCAAGGTAACCTCACAGCGAAGAAACCAGGGAAATAAATATTCTGAACTGGCCTTTCTCACTGCTTCCAATCTACCTGTTTTCTACACTAGCTGAACTGTGAAGTCCAAGTCACAGATACTGATGGACAAAATCCATACAAGTAAGCCTACTGGGCAAAGAACAGGAGAGAAAAAGAAAGCATAGATCAGGAAGATCAAAGAGAAGCTATCTGTCATGCAGGGGTATATACAGAAGTACTAGGAAAAATCAAACCTCGTCTTCTGGGAGCAAGGAAAAGGTTTCCATTAGGCAGAGACAATTAAGGTGAAGCCTAAAGAATGAGCAAGAGTTAGGCAGAAGAAATAGGGGAGACAGACATTCCAGGCAAAGGGACTAGCACTACAAACGTATACTTCCAGAAGAGTAAATAAATTAGGATGTTTGAAGCACAGAGTATGAGGGGAAAAAAGGGAAAAGAAGAAAACTAGAGAGGTAAGGGGAAATAAGATCACTCTTTTATACCATGCTTCCCTTTACCTTTAGCCTAAAGGCAAAGTTTAAAGATTGACATGACCTCATCTGACAGAAATGGGTGTAGGTTTTTAATAAAAGTAACAGGCACAGGGATTTTTTAATGACTGAAGTCCATTTGCTCTCCTATTTCTTGGTTAAATAGCTCTTGCCTGGTCATTTCACAAGAATTGCAAGGCAGAATGGAAATGTAGAGAACAATGCAAACACCAGTAATACTAAATTATTACACAAATTCTAATCTACGTCATCCTTTTTAATTTCCCAAATTTTGACTTTTTCAGGAAACAGGCAGGCAAAAATGTTTAGTGATCACATTAAGTCATCTATTTAACATTCTGAACCAAATAATTGATCACTGAAATTTTACACTAGAGTATATGCATTCTACTTCAAAATGGAGAACCTTTCTAAAAACAAACTTGACACCTGTGCCCTATCTGCAAAGAACTGCAGATTTTCTAAAGTGACACACTGAAAATTTAGAGACTTGAGGATCAACTCCTTGCCAGGCCCTACTGAAGATACTAGGGATACAGTGACATACAAAACAGACAAGGTTCCTGTCATCATTAAACTTAACCTCAAAAGAAAGAATAGCCATTAAATAAGTAAGCATACAAATAAACATAATTACAAACCTGGTATGTAGTACAAAGGATGAAGTAAAAAAAAAAAAATCTATTACATTTAGAACAAAGATATAATTGATGACTCTGCAAAAGCAATGTCCAGGGACTGGAAGGAAACAAAGTCAAATACAATAGATCAGCTGGGCGCGGTGGCTCACGCCTGTAATCCCAGCACTTTGAAAGACTGAGGCAGGCAGATCACCTGAGGTCAGAAATTCGAGACCAGCCTGACCAACATGGCAAAACCCTGTCTTTACCAAAAATACAAAAAGTAGCTAGGCGTCATGGTGCATGTCTGTAGTCTCAGCTACTTGGGAGGCTGAGGCACAGGAATCTCTCGAACCCGGGAGACAGAGGTTGCAGTGAGCTTCGATCACGCCACTGCACTCCAGCCTGTGTGACAGAGCAAGGCTCTGTATTTTAAAAAATTTTTAAAAATCACAATGGATTGAGGCATACATATGTTTGAAGGAAGATGCTGCCAGGAAATAGCAGATTCAAGAACTCGGTTGTAAACTGACAACAGAGAAAGGTAATTTATCAAAAGGCATGGTTAGGAAAACTTAAGATGGGAAGACATACACATGTTAAATATTTATTGGAAGTGGGAACACAAGAGAGATGGAATGTAAGAGAAAAAAGGGATGACAGACATGATGACTAATAATGCCAACACTATGTAAAGGTAAATGCTTTATGTGCAATTCCTTATTTAATCTCCAAGATTAGCACTATTGTCCAAATTCAGCATATGAGATAACTAAACTCAAAAAGTTAGGTAGGTAGGAAAAATCACACAGTGACAGAACATGGCTTCAAACACAGGTCTTTATGACTCCAAAGTACACCACACTGCCACATATCCTTATCAAACTATGTAAGTGCCAGTTACTATGTAATAAAAATATAGAGATGAATAAAACATGGTCCTTATCTTTAAAGAGTAAGGTAAGGAATAAAAACATATACCCAAAAATCAATGTAAAAGTAGGAATAAGTTAGAAGGTATAAAACAAAGAGAGAGCCAGTAACCCTATCCTGAGCTGATTAGTGAAGACCTCAGATGGTGTTCCTATTAGGCAGAACAAAAACATGACAAACTGAATTCCAGGTAAGACAAACAGATAATGGAAAAGCAAAGACGCACAACTTCACAGCTGTGTCTGCAACACTTCAAGAAGCTTGGCATGGCAGAAATACGAGAGTTGAAGAGACCACATCAATGAGCCTTTTATGCCATGCTATGGTATCTGAACTTTCAACTATAGGAAGTAAAAATCCATTTCCAGACTTTAAAGCAAGATTAGGCTACTGTGAAGACTCAGACTTCAGAGGTCTGAGGAGTAGCCTGGTGAATGAATGGCTTACAGACAACCAAAAGAACATGAAATTTGGAAGGAGACTCCCAAACTAACTGTTTATAATCAGCTTAAGGACAGTTCCAAAGTCGCTTTTTATTTTTATTTTTATTTTTTAAAAAAGGTAGTTTTTATTCTAAGTGAAATGAGAACACTCCATTGTCAAATTTTAGGACACAACAGAGAAATGGTTTCACCTACACTTCGTGATCAACAGGGAGGGATTGAAGGTTTGCTTCCTTAACCCCACAAATATAGATTATTTGAGGCAGAATGCAGGCTTAAGTGATTCATGTCTCCAAAAAGCATATTGAACAGAAGCAGGATTGCCAGCTGTTTACCCTAAAAGCAAAGAACAGAGTCTCCACTTTCCAAAAGATACTGCCTTTCCTTTGATTCAGGGCATATCACGTCAGTCTGCCATCTGATGGTTCAGGAAGACTGATGCTTACTTCTGCTAAGCATATTGCTCTGACTCAGAAGCTGTATAATTCCAGCACCTAGCAGATATAAGAAGCAGAGAAGAAGCCAAAAGATACCAGCTACTCCCCTAGCACAACACAATTTGTCAGCCTCAGCAATGAAACCAAATCAAAGGAAAACAAGCTATAATTTAGAACTTTAGGTTTTTACAAACTGATCTCCAGGTACTTTCCTCATTGCAGAAATCATACCCTACATTCTAATCACCCGAAAAAACCATCCATGTCTTTCTCTAATGCCATTACCTCAGACTGGAATGCATCTATACTCCATATCAACATGATAAATGCACAGGCTTCTGTTAAGCCCAATTCAACTGTTATTCCTTCAAGGCATGCTGTAAAACCAGCTCATTCAATCTTAATTCTACCCTCCCGATCCTTGCCCCAAGAGTATCTGCTTGTACTGCAAAGCTAAAAAGCTAAAATCAACATTGTCCAGTTGTTCTCACCACCAGGCTTCTGGATACAGTTTCTGATCTATCAAAAAATACTTTCATGGGATTTAGAAACTGAAAGTGAAGTGGAGATCTCTTATTACCACTTTACGTTTCCTATTGGCAAAGCAAGTCAAGAAATAAGATTTTTTTTCCAAATCGATGCTCCAGTGTCCATTCTCTAACTGTTCGGATGTTTACAGGCAACCACACTGGAAACAACGGCTAGACTCCAAGTTCAATGCCCAGTCACCAGGTTTGTGGGTGTCAAGAGGCAGTTGAGGCAGCAACAGTGGCAGCAGCTTTCTAAGCAATGGCCTGAAACCCTTGCATAAGGTTCTTAAACTCAGTAATTTCTGTGGCGCCATCAGTGGTTATAGCTTCCCCAGCAGATCAGTTTTTGAGTTCTGGAACTTATTTGTGGAGAGCAAATTTATATTTAAGATAGTTAGAATGGTTTCTATTTCCTCATCCTTGACTCATATACACTAAACAAGTTAACACCTTACAGGGGAAGAAGCACACCAAGAAAGAAAGAAAATGAGTAACATCAGTGCAAGAGGCTAACAAACTGGTAAGTGCCAGTTAGACCTTAGACACATGAGAAAAACAATGAATTAGACTAGAATCAGTACCCTAAAATTCCCTTTGACTATAAAAAGTTTTAAGTCCCTAAATCCCTAAGTAGTCACACATAAGAAATCATCATTTGTCCAACATGCATGTAATTGCAAGTTTTATCTTTTCTCTTGAATATTGGCCATGTTTTCATGGTTCTTCCTAAGTATGGTAATTTTAGATTACATTCTATATGTGGTAAATGATATCTTACAGAAACTCTAGATTCTGTTATAGTCCTTTAAAAAATGTTTTGATTTCCAAGGGCAGGAAAAATAAAAAGATAAGAAGTAGAAAAGAAAAAACAAACAAAAAATGTTTATAGCAGGCCGCGCACAGTGGCTCACACCTGTAATCCCAGCACTTTTGGAGGCAGAAGGTGGTGGATCACTTGAGCCCAGGAATTCGACACCAGCCTGGGCAACATGGCAAAACCCCATCTCCACAAAACATACAAAAAATTAGCCAGGTGTTGTGGCGCATGCCTGTAGTCCCAGCTACTTGGGAGGCTGAGGTGGGAGGAGGAGGCTGAGCCTAGGAAGACAAGGCTGCAGTGAACCGTAATCACACCACGGCATTCCAGCTTGGGCGATGAGAGTGAGCGCCGGCCTCAAAAAAAGAAAAAGTTTATACTAAACTTAGCTTGACTTAAACTGCAAACTTTCTCCTCCAAGATGGGCAGCAGCTGAAATCTTTGTTCAGTTCTTTTATCCTTGGCTGAGTTGCATGCAGTTTGCTCCACACACAGCTCAGCCTGTAATACAGGCAAAGTTTAATGCAAAATTTGGGGATCTTTCTCTTCAGGTCTCTCTTTCCACTCACTTTCCAGCTGTTGTGGTCACCATGAACTCTGCCCTCTGGGTCACAAGCTATATGCAGTTTCCTAACCGAGTTTTAGCTGTCTAGCATGGTGCAAAACTAGCTACAAAAATTAACAAACCCAGCCGGGCGCGGTGGCTCACATCTGTAATCCCAGCACTTTGGGAGGCTGAGGTGGATGGATCACTTGAGGTCAGGAGTTCGCGGCCAGCCTGGCCAAAATGGTGAAACCCTGCCTCTATTAAAAATACAAAAATTAGCTGGGCATGGTGGTGCATGCCTGTATTCCCAGCTACTCCGGAGGCTGGGGCAGAAGAATTGTTTGAACCCAGGAGGCGGAGGTTGCAGTGAGCTGAGATCGCACCATTGCACTCCAGCCTGGGCATCACAACGAGACTGTTCAAAAAAATAGCAAACCAACCAGGGCTGTTTCATTTTTAAAAGTGTATAGTAACACCTTCTTCTCTGTAGTTTCTGTCTGCTACCAGTTGTTCTTCAGGTACTCTTTGTTTTTTATATTTTGTTCAGAGTTTAAGTTATCTGTAAGAAGATTGATTTGATAGGAAGTATTCTGTCGTTACCACAGGAAGAATGGTTGGTTGGTTTACTCTGGAACAGAAACTAAATTCATAGCATTGCCCCTATTCTCTATCCTAAAAATAAATAATATTCTGGCCCCGTAAGGGTGATGGTTCAAGTTTCATTCTTTGTTTACTCAGGGGTGGGATGGTGGGTTGGTGTGTATGCATGTGTTAAAAGAAGGTAACTGGGTCCTAGCACTTTGGGAGGCTGAGGCAGGTAGATCACCTGAGGTGAGGAGTTCGAGACCAGCCTGGCCAACATGGTGAGACCCCATTTCTACTAAAAATACAAAAAATTAGCCGGGCATGGTGGCACGTGCCTGTAATCCCAGCTACTCAGGAGGCTGAAGCAGGAGAATGGCTTGAACTCAGGAGGCAGAAGTTGCAGTGAGCCAAGATCATGCCACTGCAATCTAGCCTGGGAGACAAAATGAGACCCCATCTCAAAAAAAGAAAAAAGAAAAAAAAAAGAAGGTAACTGGGAGATGGAACAGTCCGGGTTATCCTAACTATGGATTTCACACATTAATAAATTGTTTTTAAAAGATTCCAGAAGGGGGAGGGGACAGGGAGGCGAGGCAGACAGACAAAGAAAAGGAGTAGGGGAGAAGGGGGAAAGGTAATAAAGGAGGGAGAGAAAGACAGACAGACACACAGGGAGAAGTACAAAGTATTGCTGCCAATTTTATTGGCCAATAAGGACATTTTAAAAAACAATTGGCCGGGCGCGGTGGCTCAGGCCTGTAATCCCAGCACTTTGGGAGGCCGAGGCAGGTGGATCACCTGAGGTCAGGAGTTTGAGACCAGCCTGGCCAACATGGTGAAACCTCGTCTCCACTAAAAATACAAAAATCAGTCGAGCATGGTAGCGGGTGCCTGTAATCCTAGCTACTTGAGAGGTTGAGGCACAAGAATCACTTGAACCCAGCAGGCAGAGGTTGCAGTGAGCCATCATCGTGCCACTGCACTCCAGCCTGGACGACAGAGTGAGACTTGTCTCAAAAAAAAAAAAAAATACTAGTTCTCACAGTAATCCCCACACTTTGAGACACCAAGATAGAAGGATCATTTGAACCCAGGAGTTCCAGACTACCCTAGGAAACATAGTGAGACCCTATCTCTACAAAAAGATGAAAAAATCAGCCAAGCATGGTGGCATGCACCTGCAGTCCTAGCTACTCGGGAGGCTGGGTGGGCGGATCCCTTGAGCCAGGGAGTTTGAGGATACAGTGAGCTATGATCACACCATTGCACACCAGTCTAGGTGACAGAGTAAGTATCCAAGTAAATAAATAAAAGAATAAAAATAAAGCAAACATATTACTATAAACTTTCATTTTCACATAAAAAGGGGGGGAAATCTTAGAATCGATATAAGCCTTACCTGACAACAGTTCATTAACTTACAATACATATGGACACTAATTAGTCTTACTTTTCTTTCTGCACAAACCAAAAACAACTGTGAGAAAACAGCACTAGCCCTGATAAAACTCTAGACACTGAAGCCTGGTGGAGCTTCCTGGATGGTGAACACATTGATGAGTCAGGAGGGTAGCATGCCCTGATTCCATGGGAAGAGGCATGGAAGCTCTATGTTTGGAAGCTCCCAGACCTTGCCCTATGTGTCTCTTCATTTGGCTGGTCCTGATCTGTATCCTTTAAATAAAATTGCAATCATATGGGTAGTGTTTCCCTGAAATCTTTGAATCATTCTAGTAAATAATCCCTGAGGGGGGTTGTGGGAAACTCCCCAGATTTGTAGCTAGTTGGCCATAAGTATGGGTAGAATGGGGACCCTACTTGCCACTAGCACCTGAAATGAAGGCAGACCTATGGAACTGGGCCCTTCCCTTGTGGGGTCTGCACTAACGCTGTGTGATCAGTGTCAGAACAGCACTGCAGTTCTCCGCTGGTGTCAGAACACCAAACCCTAACAGAACTTCTTCCATCATATCTTATACAAGCTAAGCCTATATGCTGGGGATATAGTAGGAATGAAGCCATAAACATGTACAACTTGTATCATCATGCAATCTGCACCAGCCCTACTCTTCAAAATTTCTGGCTCCTTAAGAAATTTCAGCAAATCCACCTCCAGAAAAATTATCTTTAAAAAAAAAAAAAAAAAAAGTTACTTACTATAAATAGAGAAACCAGTGTTAGATCCCAAGAACACTTTTTAAATTTTTTGAAGTAAATGTTTGTATAACACATCAGGGATCAGCGAACTTTCTGGACACAATCAGAGAGTACATCTTTAAGGCTTTGCAGGCCATACGGTTTCTGTCATAACGACTCAACTTTGCCATGTGCCAGCCAAAGCAGCCATAACAATATGTAAACAAAGGAACACAGCTATGTTCCAATAAAACTTTATTTACAAAAATGGAGGGGGAAGGACTACATTTGGCTCATGGATCACAGTTTACTGACCCCTGCACTAGATTATTTATTCAATAAGTATGAAGTATGTAACTCTTCTGATGGCATGAAGGTCTGGTTACCACACCAATAACTAATAGTCTGGGAGAGTTTAGTATACCTGTTCATTAAAAGAAAAAAATTAACTGATACAAATTATATTTTAGCCAAAATATGTTTCCTTGGCAGGAAATGTTAAAGGAAGGAAAAAAGGAAGGGGATAGGGAAAGAAAGAAAAAAGGGAAGAAGGGGAGGGGAGGAAGGAGAAGGAAAGAAATACAAAGGAAGAAAATCTAATGATATCAGAAATCACTGGTATATTTTAGAGTATTTTTTACTTCATAAATTTCAGATATCTAAAATATATTAAAATTCATAAATTCCTGCAATTAATATGAAGTAACTTACTATAAGTAAGGTTATAAGTAAGTTTATAGTAGTACCAGGCTCTCTGCTAGGTGCTATTAAGAATCCCTGTAGAATAATTTTGAAACAAATGTTTATCAATATAATAATTAAGAAAATTTTATTTTAGATAATGCTGAGATAAAATTTAGTGCCAAGATATGGCTCAGTCCCTCTGGCCCCCAAATAAGAATGTATGTGTTCTGTAGCATGTATTTACATTCAGAGAAGAATCTACATTCTATATTAGTGTATCTCTACCATAGCTCGTTCCTCTATACCTTGTTAATAACTACAATTAAAGCAAGCATGCTTAATTAATCTGAATTAATAAAAGGTGTCATCCCTCCAAAGAAAGGGAGTTAGGAAATTTGCTCTAAATCATTTTACTATTGGTCCTCAATATTTACAACAGGAAAATTAGCAACTGTTTTGGTTAGATATCAGTCTTAAAACAACAAAGCTGAAGATAAAAAATACTATTTCATAATAGGGCTTTGGCAGGAAACTTGAGGAATTTTTCATGTTTTCCTTATGATGTGAAGAATATTATACAATTTTATAACATCCTTTTAAAATTCCAATTTAAATCTCTTTCATGAAGAACCAAACTCTAACAAAGATTTGTATAAATTTGTATAAATTTATGCAAAGATTTGTATAAATTTCTTAGCAGAACTTTATCCTCTTAACAGTTCTGGTGGCCAGAAATCTGAACAAAATCCTACAGGATCAAATCCAAGAGTGAGCAGGGCCAGGCTCCCTGAGAAGGCTCAGGAGGGGGTGTTCACTTGCCTCTTTCAGATTCTGGTAACTACCAGCATTCCTTGACTTGTCACCACATCATTCTAATCTCTGCTCCTGTTTCCACACCACCTTCTGCTCTTCTATGTCAAACCCTCCTCTGCCTCCCTCTTATCAGGACATCTGTGATTACAGTTATGGCCCACTGCATAATCCAGGATAATCTTCCCATCTCAAGATCTTTAATTTGTACTTGCAAAAAGCCCCTTCTGCCAAAAGGTAACATCCACATTCCCAGGGATTAGGAATATCTTTTGGCAGCATTACTCAACACAGCATAAGCATGGTTCATCTTAGAAATACTAGACGTGCATACAAACCCACCAGAGTACTGACTAGTACAGTTAACATACTTTTCTCACAGTAAATCAGCCATATCAAGTGAGTGCTAATGAATGCTCCTAGCCATTGGGCACTGACTGAACATGTCACACTTTTCTGATTTTGAATGACAAATGACACAAATCAATCTACATTACATCTTTCTGTCCATATTGAAGGTTCTGGCAAAAGTTTACATCCATAATAGTTGGAAAAAAGTATAAAAGTGATAGTGCTAATGACAACATAAGAGAGCTGTATTAGTTTGCTAGGACTGCCATAACAAAGTACCACAGGTGGGTGGCTAGGAAATTTACTTTCTCATGACTCAGGAAGCTACAAGTCCAAGATCAACATGTTACAAGGACTGAATTCTTCTCAGGGCCTTTCTCCTTGACTTATAGATGGCCATCTTCTCTTTGCGTCTTCACTCTCTTCTTTCAAGAATACCAGTCATACTGGACTAGGGCCTACTCTGTAACCTCATTTTAACTTAATTACCTCTTCAAAGACCCTATCTCCAAATACAGTCACACTCTGAGGGACTGGGAGTTATGACTTCAAAATATAAATCTGTTGGGGTGGGGGGGGGGCACACAACTCAGCCAGTAAGTGCCAAGGAAGAGTAGCATGCTTGATGTTAAAATTCATGAAATGGCCAGACGCAGTGGCTCACATCTGTAATCTCAGCACTTTGGGAGGCTGAGGCAGGTGGATCACTTGAGGTCAGGAGTTCAAGACCAGCCTGGCCAACATGGTGAAAGCCCATCTCTACTAAAAATACAAAAATGACCTAGGCATGGTGGTGCACACCTGTAATCCCAGCTACTTGGGAGGCTGAAGCAGGAGAACCACTTGAATCCAGGAGGTGGAGGTTGCAATGGACCAAAATCACGACACTGCACTCCAGCCTGGGCCACAGAGCAACACTCCATTCCCAAAAAAAAGAAAAAATTCATGAAACACCTTTAAGAAACTGGCTGAGGAAATCTAAGATAAATACCAACAATCCTTTAGGAATCTGAAGAAGCCCCTTCATAATGGGGATAATGGCACCAAAAATATCACTAAGTAGTCAGTAAGGATGAAACAAAAAATGTATGATGGAGAGCCAAAAGAAACTACAGGTGGAGATGTATTATCAATTTGGGTGACTCTTTTAAAATGGGCGCATGATGGCCTGCATATAATATTCACAATACATACCCATAGGGACTAAACTGTAATAACCACATAAAGCAATAGTTCTCTGATAAAGACTCTTGAAGTCCCCAAGATGCTGTTTTTTCTAACTACATATTTTTGTCAAGCAAAATTTCTTCACAGACTTCAACCCAAACAACAAATCACAACAGAGTGAATGAAGAAGCAGACATGAGAACCCTGTGATCTTCAACTGAACATTTTAAAGACATTTTCAGAAATGTAAAACAATGCCACTCTTCTCATAAATTTGTTTTGGATAATAGGTTTTTTCATTAAAATATTATTTGTATGAACTAATAGTGGATTTCTTTTATTGTTAAATGAGTTAAATACTTTTAAAATTTGTTTGAATATCTGATATGATAAATACTGGAAGATCTACCCAAAGAATCCAGAGCCTATTTGGATCCTCAATAATTTAAGATGTAAAAGGATCCTAACAAAACATTTGAGAAATCGGAGCACTGACTCAGTTAGCATTTCCATTCTAGGTAGCCACCCTACCTCCCCAGTGCCCATAGTAACTAGGTTTTTGCCTATATAAAACTAAACAGTCTCCTAAAAGATGCAGTTACTTTGAAGGTTTGTTATATAAGGTTCTGTGAGCCCACTACAGAAATAGACTGAATGGGGCAATTCATCCAATTCCTAAATTTTGAAGACTCTGATTATAAATTGGAGACATTGTAGTACAGAAGAGAAAACCAAGGGATCATCTATGAGTCGATGCCCATCTTTTGATTTCTAATGTTATACTAGCTACCTACAACTTCAGGCAAATCATTTATTTCTTTGGGCATCAGTGTCACGACCTATAAAATCAGAGAATAAACCAAATGATCTACTGTCCCTTCCAGTTCTAAGTTCCATGATTTGAGGAAAGCCCAAAATTGCCAATGGAAAAAGAAATCATAATGGACATTGCTAGGTACTCTACTAAGCAAATACTTTAATCGTGAAAAAAAGTTGGTGATATAAAAGAATTTAACAGTTGCATACTTTCTCCTAATATTACTTCCTATATCTTCCAGGAAAAGTGACTGGCTACCTTTAGATGACTACTGTGCCACAAGAAATATCACTATAAGAATCTTTTAAAAACTTACAAAATAAGAAGTGAATATTGGTTACAGAAAGGACTTCTCAGTAATTTCTTTACCAGAGAAAGCTACTAATATTTGGTAACTACTAATCTAAGATGGGAAAAATGGGGGGTAAAATTGTTAAAGTAGAAAACTTTATAAATCTAAAACATGCCAACACACAAACAGAAAGTTAAAAGCTCCACACTGAAAGGAAAGGGACTCTTTCCTGAAATAATTAAAGATTTAATTTATCCAAGTCCTGATAGAATTGGAGATTTTTTCTTTTTTTTAGTTTAAAAATTTTTTGAAACTGAAAACTCAAACAAGATCTGAATTCTAAATTTTGAGATTATTTCCTAATTGGCACATAATCTATGCTATATTAAGAGATTATAAAGCAGAATTTTAACTAAAAACATACCACTCAACAGGCAAGGTATGACAGAGGCAGATCCCTCATAAAGCTCTGAGAGATTTAAAAAAAAATTTCTTTCACTACAAAGCATTTACTTAAGCAATGTTTTAAGAACAGCAATTTGGAAGAGCAAGAAAATACTCTTTTTACTTCCCCAATTAAGAATAAATGCCCCCCAAAAAGCCTGTTTTTAAGTAAATTTAGCAACCTAGATTTCAGCTGCATTTAAAAGTTCCAAGTAATTCAATGTAATTTACAGAATTACAAAAGCTTCATTTACCTAGTCACCTTAATTTTATGATTCAGTAAGTCAACTGATAGTATTAACAGCTTTATTTTTAAATCTACTGAAATAACTACATCTGTATGAATTAAGACATCTTCCAGAGAATGAGAATTGAATTCGGTAAGCTCAGCAGAACACAGAGAATACTCATAATTAAATAAAGAGGAAAAATAATTTGAAAATGTTTTCTTATTGAAGAAACAAAATATAGGAAGTTGTTTTGCACAGTTCTGATATGCATGAATTTCAGTTACCATATTTTAGTTAACACCAGTCCTCCAACTACACAATTTAAATTTCAGTTACAGTCAGGTGCAGTGGGTTCACACCTGTAGTGCCAGCACTTTGGAAGGCCAAGGTGGAAGTATCACTTGAAGCCAGGAATTTAAGACCAGCCTGGGCAACATAGCAAGATCCCATCTCTACCTCACCACCCAAAAAAATTAGCTGGTTATGATGGTGTGCACCTGTGGTCCCAGCTACTCAGGAGGCTGAGGCGGGAGGATCACTTGAGCCCAGGAGTTTTGAAGCTACAGTGAACTATGACTGTGCCACTGCACTCCAGCCTGAGCAACAACAGGACTCTGTCTCAGAAAAACATAAAAATAAATTTCAGTTACCACAAGAACTATAAATAATTACACAAAGTACAAACTTTGCTGCTAGGTCTTAAGTCCACGTAAGTAACAGATGAGCATCATTACTGGTGACCAATCGTGTCTTTGTTTCAAAGTTTATTGGTGGATGGTCTCTGTACATCTGATATTAAGTTCATCCACAGACTATAAAGTACATAGTCATGCTGCTTCCTTGTCCCCTAAATGATAAGCCATCGTGACATTTTACAAAAGTGGCTATCAAAGAGAGAACTGGCCAACAAAGATGAAAATGCAGCAAAGACAAGAAAAGTGACAATGCTAGAGGTGAAATTCGAATTGAATGTAAATAGGATTAAAATAGAAATAATGCATATAGGAATGTTGACATTGCTGCCATTCAGGAGACTACAGATATGCAGCCAGAAGAATATCGTGAAGGCACTTATTAACATAAATGAACAAAGTGGCTGAGATGAAAGGGAAGAAGATACTACAGATAAAATGATACCCATAAAAATTTTACATTAAAGAAACTCTAGAATACGTCACAACATTTAAAATCCAAAGGATAAAATGTTGGGAGGAGCTGATCCACACAGACAAAGGAGAAAGACAATTTGCCAAGGCACAGAAAAAATGTGTGCTTCATAACAACTTATACAGTGAGAAGGTAGCAAGTGCTAGTCAAACTACTTTTTTAACAAAGAAAGAAAACCCTTTAATTCTCAATACCTCGAATGTTTTACATGATAGTATACTAAATGTTAGCATAACTTTTTTTCATTTCTCTATTCATCTATAACAAAAAGAGAGATTTTAATGTCTGGACAAAAAATTTTACAGACCACAGAACAACCATAATTTTAGCCATTGATTAGTAAGATTGTTTTGTATACCTTCAGCTTACATCACCATTTTTTTATAATCTTCAATAACCATTCAAAATTATGACTGCCTATA
This sequence comes from Theropithecus gelada, assembly GCF_003255815.1. Lineage (NCBI taxonomy): Eukaryota > Metazoa > Chordata > Mammalia > Primates > Cercopithecidae > Theropithecus > Theropithecus gelada. Next base: position 23,056,340 of record NC_037677.1, on the reverse strand, counting down.
CATAAAATGTACAGTGATCCTCCAGTTATAATCCATGTATAAGAATCAGCTAAAAACTAGGTTCTATTATACTTTTCCTAAATAATTTTGCAAAGACTATTGTGCGTGTGTGTGTGTGTGTGATGGAGTCTTACTCTGTCGCCCAGGCTGAGGTCCAGTGACGTGATCTCAGCTCACTGCAACCTCTGCCTACAAGTCGAGGTGATTCTCCTGCCTCCAGAGTAGGTGGGATTACAAGTGCCTGCTAGCACACCCCGGCTAATTTTTGTATTTTTTGTAGAAATGGCGTTTCACCATGTTGGCCAGGATGGTCTCGAACTCCTGACCTCAAATGATACACTCACCTTGGCCTCCCAAAGTCCTGGGATTACAGGCCACCTTGCCTGGCCAAGAGATTTATTTTAATTCAGTAAACACTTACTGCAAGCCAATCATTTGCCAGACATTGTGCAAGTCCTGAAGATCCAGCATGAACCACTTTATACTAGATTCTGTTCTACAAAAAAAACTATTTGAGCAAAGTTCCAATCTATACCAATTTTGTCCTAAAATCTAAAAAGGCAATAGGATACCACCAAACATGAAAATAAGCTAGGCACAATGGCACATGTCCATAGTCCCAGCTACTCAGGAAGCTGAGGTGGGCGGATCACTTGTGGATGGAGAGTTAGTGCTTATCAGGTACAATTGTTTTGGTCTGGAAAAAGGAAAGAAGTTTTAGAGATGAATGGTGGTGATAATTACAAAACAATGTGAAGGTACTTAATGCCACTGTACACTTAAAAATGGTTGAATGATCAATTTTGTCTTAGGCATATTCTGCCACAATAATAAACAGGGATAAAAAGCAAAAATCTCTTTCAGATATACAAAAGCTGAAAGAATTCATCACCAGCAGAATAGAGCAACACTTCATGCTACAGGATTCCAAGGGAATAAAAACCACCAAAACTCTGGGCTATAAAACAATTCCCGGCCGGGCGCAGTGGCTCACGTCTGTAATCCCAGCACTTTGGGAGGCCAAGGCTGACAGATCACTTGAGGTCAGAAGTTGGAGACCAGCCTGGCCAGCATGGTAAAATCCCATCCCTACTAAAAATACAAAAAAAAAAAAAAAAATAGCTGGGCATGGTGGCACATGCCTGTAGTCCCAGCTACCTGGGAGTCTGAGGCAGGAGAATGGCCTGAACCCAGGAGGCAGAGGTTGCAGTGAGCCAAGACAGCACCACTGCGCTCCAGCCTGGGAGACAGAGCAAGACTCGTCTCCAAAAAAAAAAAAAATTCACAACAAATTTGAAAGGACTCAAATCATATAATGTATATTTTCTGATCAGAAATAGTAACTATGGGTAAATATAGAGGAATTACTTTCCTCATATTAAATCTCATTCAAAGCTGATTGCTTTTCAAAACAAAAATAACAGGTAGGCACAGTGGCTCACGTCTGTAATCCCAGCACTTTAGGAGGCCGAGGCAGGCAGATCACTTGAGGTCAGGAGTTTGAAACCAATCTGGCCAACATGGTGAAACCCCGTCTCTACTAAAAATACAAAAATTAGCCGAGTGTGGTGGCATGCACCTGTAATCCTAGCTACTCAGTAGGCTGAGACATAAGAATCACTTGAAACTGGGAAGGTGGGGTGGGGGAAGTGGGGGGCAAAGGTTGCAGTGAGCCAACATCATGCAACTGCACTTCAGCCTGGACAACAAAGCAAGCCCCATCTCAAAAAAAAAAAAAAAAAAAAAAAAAAAGAGCAAAGCATCGTGGGGTTTAAAACATACACAAAAAGAAAATGCGTGACACGAGCTAGGCACGGTGGCTCACACCTGTAATCCCAGCACTTTGGGAGACCAAGGTGGGTGGATCACGAGGTCAGGAGTTGAAGACCAGCCTGGCCAAGATGGTGAAACCCTGTCTCTAGTAAAAATACAAAAATTAGCTGGGCATGGTGGCGGGCACCTGTAATCCCAGCTACTCACTCAGGAGGCTGAGGCAGAGAATTGCTTGAACCTGGAAGGTGGAGGTTGCAGTGAGCCGAGATCGCGCCACTGTACTCCAGCCTGGGTGACAGAGGGAGACTCCGTCTCAATAAAAGAAAAAAAGAAAAAAGAAAGTCCATGACACCAACAGCCCTAAGACAGGAGAGAAGTGGTATCAACTATTACAAAGTCTTAGCACACTCCTGAAGTAATAACATAGTGTACCTTCAAGTGATATTAATAAGTTTAAAGATGTTTACCAGAAGCCCTAAGGCAAACATGAATGAAATAATAAAAGAGAGACGCAGAACAAAGTGTTACAGCAAATCAGCCCCCCACCCAAAAAAAAATCACTCCATTAACACACAAGGAGGCAGAAAAAGAAGATAAAAGGAAAGCTGGAATGGCTGTATTCACATCAGACAAAACAGATTTCTGAAGAATACTACCAAGATAAAAACAGTCTCTTTACAAAGATAAAGGGTCCATTCATCAAGAGGACCTAACAAACCAAAGCATTTGTGTACCTAATATAACATCACTTCAAAATACATGAAACAGAAAAAAGACAAAAATGCAAAGAAAAATAGACATTCAAAATTATATTTGGAGATTTCAATTTACCTCCCTTAATAATTGATAAATCAGACAGAATCAGTAAAGACACAAAAGAACTGAATTATTATCAACCAACTTGACCTAATGAGATTTATAGACATTCCACCCAACCAGAGAAAAATACATATTCTTCTCAAATACACACAAAACATTTACCAAGACAGAGCATATTCTGGGATATATAACAATTCTTAATAAATATGAAAGCACTCAAAGCATATAAAGTATTATTCAGAATAGCCGAGACACAGCATCAATCTAGGTGTCTATCATTGGGTGAATAAAGAAAATATGGGAGGCAGGTATACATATACATTTATTTAAATGGACTATTATTCCTATTATTCATCTTAAAAAAAGAAAATCCTGTTATTTGCAACATGACACAAACTGGGAAGGACCTTATGGTAAGTGAAATAAGCTAGGCGCAGATGGACAAAAACTGATCTCACTTTTTCAGATGTGGAATCTAAAAAAATCAAAGCTCAATGAAGCAGAGAGTAGAATGGTGGTTGTCAGGGATTGGGAGTAAGGGAAAAGGGGAGCTGTTGCTCAAAGGGTATAAAGTTTTAGCTATGCAGGATGAATAAGTTCTGGAGATCTAATGCACAGCATGATGACTATAGTTAATAATACAGTGTTACAGACTTGACATTTGCTAAAAGAGGCGATCTTAAATGCTCTCGCTGCACATAAAAAAAGTAGCTGTGTGAGGTGATAGATACGCTAGTCAGCTTGATGGTGGTAATCATTTCACAATGTATATGCATCTCAAAACATCACACAGTACATCTTAAATGTATATGCTTTTTATATCAACCATACCTCAATAAAGCTGGGGGGGAAACTACTTAATGTAAAAAAAAAAAAAAAAAAAAATCCTATGAGGTATATTTTTCTGACCAGTAAGAAATTAAATTAGAAATCAACAGCAGAAATATCCTTGCAAAACCCCAAAATACTTGCAAACTAAGTAACACATTTCCAATAACCCCTGGGTCAGAAAGAAATAAAAAAGCAAACTTAGAAATTATTTTGAGCTAAATGAAAATGAAAGCACAACATATCTAAATGTATGAGATACAGCTAATGCACTTTTTTTTTATTTAATTTTTTTTTTTTTTTTTTTTTTTTTTTGAGACAGAGTCTCACTCTGTCACCCAGGCTGGAGTGCAGTGGCACGATCTCGGCCCACTGCAGATTCAAGCAATTATCTGCCTCAGCCTCCCGAGGGAGTAGCTGGGATTACAGGTGCCCACCACCACATTCGGCTAATTTTTGTATTTTCAGTAGAGATAGGGTTTCACCATCTTGGCCAGGGTGGTCTTGAACTCCTAACCTCATGATCCACCCGCCTCGACCTCCCAATAATACACTATTTAGAGGGACATTTACAGAGCTAAACACCTATGTTAGAAAAGATTAAGGGTCTCAAGTAAATGACCTTGGCTTTCACCTTAATAAAGTATAAAATAAGGCCAGGTGTGGTGGCTCACACCTGCAATCCTACCACTTTGGGAGACCAAGGAAGGCAGATCACTTGAGCCCATGAGTTTGAGACCAGCCTGGCCAACACGGTGAAACCCCACCTCTACTAAAAATACAAAAAGTTAGCTGGGCATGGGGTGCACCTGTAATCCCAGTTACTTGGAAAGGTAAGGCACAAGAAAGGCCCGAACCTGGAAGATGGAGGTTGCAGTGAGCCAAGATCACGCCACTGCACTCCAGCCTGGGCATCAGAGCAAGACTCCATCTCAAAAAAAAACAAAACAGTATAAAATAAGAGCAAATCAATCCCAAGGTAAGCAAAAGAAAAAGAAATAATAAAGGTCACATGGAAATCAATGCAACAGAAAACAAAAAAATAGAAAATTAATAAGGCCAAAGATGTTTTTTAATATTGATAAAGTTGGTAAACTAGCCATAATGATTAGTTTAAAAAAGAAAGATGACACCAGTTACCAATATGAAGAATGAGCAATGTGAAATTATTATAGATTCTACAGATATTTTTAAAATAAGGGATTAGGCAGGGTGCCGTGGTTCACGCCTGAAATCCCAACACTTTGGGAGGCCAACGTGGGTGGATCACCTGAGGTCAGGAATTCGAGACCAGCCTGGTCAACATGGCAAAACCCCATCTCTACTAAAAATACAAAAAATTAGCTGGGCGTGGTGGCGATGGCCTGTAATCCTAGCTACTTGGGAGGCTGAGGCAGAAGAATTGCTTGAACCCAGGAGGTAGAGGTTGCAGTGAGCCAAGATCACACCATTGCACTCCAGCCTGGGCAACAGAGCAAGACTCTTGTCTCAAAAAAAAAAAAAAAGCAGGGGGATTATTACAAAAGTTTTATGCAAATAAATCTGTCAACTTAGGTGAAATAGCTAAATTCCTAGAAAGACAAAAAGCTCACTCAAGGAAAAACAGATAAACAGAATAGGCTTGTATCCACAAAAGAAACTAAATATGTAGTTAAAATCGTTTTCACCAAGAATACTCCAGGTCCAGAGGGAACACTGCCCAATATAGTCAATAAAACCAGCATTACACTGACACCAAAACCAGACAAAGGCACTACAAGAAAAGAAAACCACAGCCCAATAGCACTCAAGAGTACAGAAGCAAAAATTTCTAATACACACACAAACCAATGTAATTCACCATATTAATAGACATATACATACATACACACACACACACATATATGAACATTTCAACAAATGCAAAAAAACGTTTGATAAAATTCATCACCCATTCCTGATAAGAACACTCAGCAAACTAAGTGGTATAACCACTTTGGAAAACAATTTGGCAGGTTCTTCTAAAGTCAAACAGACACCTACCACATGACCTATCCATTCTGCACAGAGGTATTTACCCAAAAGAAATAAAAGCATATGACCATACAAAGATTTGCATACAAATGTTCTCATGGGATCTGTAATAGCCAAAACCTAAAAACAACCCAGATTTCCATCAACATGTAAACACATAAACAAAATGTGTAACAATAGAAACTACTCAGCAATAAAGAGTGAACTACTTTTACATGCAAAAACATGAATGAATCTCAAAATAATTATGCACAGTAAAACATCCCAGACCAAAAAAAAAATAGTAAATACTATATGACTCCATTTATATAAAAATTTAGAAAATTTAAACTAATCTCTAGGGACAGAAACCCTAAGGACAGGGGACAGGAGGGAGGGATTACGTAGGAAAATGAAGAAATTTGGCACGGGGAGAGGGGATGGTTCATTATCTTGAATGTGTTGGTCACCTGGGTATACATCTGTGTCAAAACTTACAAAAATTCTCTTCTTTAATTATGTACAAATAACTTTACATCAGAAAAGCTCTTAAGAGTAGGACAATGGTGGCAGTTGTACAATGTGAGTGTACTTAATGCTACTGAATTACACACTTAAAAATGGTTAAAATGGTCAATTTTATGTTATATTTACTTATTCATGATAAAAAAAGGACTAAAAGAAAAACAGCAGGTTTACCAAACTAAAACATGATAGTGATTATCACCAGTAAGATGAGTCAGAAATCCATACATGCGGGCTATTTACTTCTTTGGCATATGCTGCAGTTTAATGAAATTGAATTTAAAGCATTTTATAAGCTGTTACCTGTGAGATATGATTGATGGAAGACTCCATTCTCCGAAGCTGAGAGGCTTGGATATCCAGCAACTGGAGTACATTGTTGGCCAATGCATTTATTTGATAAGCAACACTAGCTAGAGATTGGGTTGTATAGGCTTTGGTCTCTTCTAAAGCTTTCCTCTTGTCTGTAGCCTGAAATAAGAATAAAAACAACAAATACTTATTTAGATTAACTTGCATTAAACATATATTCTACAGAAAGGCAAAGTTATATTATTTTAATAGAGAAGCTCAATCAAAAATAAAAATTAAAAAAAAACCTCGCTGTACCAATATGATAGTCTCAGGATACTACTGAATTAAGCCATGGCAGAAATCCCCATGTGCCAGCTGGGAACCACTCTCTCCTCAATAGCTCATCCACTAGAGGGGCCACTAACTGTAGTCACAGTATCAGAGACACACTGCACCAATTGGTTCTCCTTGCCTAGACCATTTCCATCACCAATTCACTGCATTACATCCTAAGGACTTTACCGTCAGCCTCAAGCTCCCAATCCACTTACAATGAAATGGACTAAATCCAATCTGCCTTATATTCCTGTGCCCACTAACCACCATGAGAAATCCAACCTCCTTGTTATCTATGATGATTCAAGCCCATCATGCCCCACAAAATCTACTGTGAATCTTACTGCTCCAATTCCTTCCCTACCCACCCCTTCTTCCCAAACTCCTATAGATAACTCAGTCCGAAGGCAAGAACTCCTCAAAGAGGAGCAAAGTTAAAAGGTGACAAACTGTATGTGGGTGAGAAGGGGCATCAATAACTTATACCAGAAAGAGTAAATATCACTAACATATAATCTAAAAATGAAAAAAAAAAAAAAAAAAAGGCTATCCTACCTACTCACAACTTCAGGAAAATCATTTCTTTCTCTAGGTATCAGTGTCATGAACTCAGAGACTAAACAAAATGGTCTCATGTCCCTTCCAGTTCTACACAGAAAAAAAAAGGGAACAGAGATCTAACAGAAAGCTCAACAAAAAAGCAATGGAACCACTGAAAAGATGTTCAACCTCACTCATTATAGGAAAGAAATGCAAGTGCAAACCAATATGAGATACTGTTTCTCACTCGCCCAAATGGCAAATATACAAAAGTCTGATAAGACACTCAGCAAAGCTGTGAGAAAAAACTCTGACTCACTGGTTAGTGATATCCAGCAGTATTACACATAGATTTACTTTCTGACCCAGTAAGCTCACTTTTAGGTATATATCTCAAAAAATCACTGGCAAAAATACAAAAAGATATGTACACAGTTATTCACTGCAGCACTATCTGTAACAGCAGAAGACTGGAAACAACCCATATGCAGGGGACTGTTTGAATAAGCTATGATATCTCCACACAATAGAGTATTATACTGCCGTAATAAGGACAAGGAATTCAAGGAATATCTCTGTTACCATGACTCCATGATCTCCAGAATATTGCTAAGGTGAAAAAAAAAAAAAAAACACACAATGTGGGGAAAAAATGTGTATAATATGCTACTTCTTAACAGAAGGAAATATGAAAATACATGCTTATTTTTTTAAAGGAAAGATAAACCTTGACATTAAAAAAAAAAAATCACATGCAGGAGGAGAGGTAATAAATAGGATAGAGAAAACATGGATAGTAGATAGAATCCCTTAAGCATATCTTGTTTCACAGATTTCTCTTTGGAACCACATATAGGCACACTGCAAAGATACTGCGGTTTTGGCTAGAGACAGTGTATATATAAAAGTTATGTTTATATTATGCTGTAGTCTATTAAATGTGCGATAGTACTATGTCTAAAAAAACTAGGTACATGCCTTAACTAAAAATACTTTATTGCTTAAAAAAGAATGCTAACTATCTTCAGAGCCTTTAGAGAGTCCTAATATTTGTGTGCTGGTGGAGGGCCTTGCCTCCACGCTGATGGTTGCTGACTGATCAGAGTGGGGTTTTTGAAGGTTGGGATAGCTGGGGCAATTTTTTAAAATAAGACAGCAATGAAATTTGCTGCATCTACTGACTTTTCCTTTAACAAGATTTCTCTACAGCATGCAGTATTTGATAGCATTTTACCCTCAGGAGGACTTCTCTCAAAACTGAAATCAAGCCTGGGTGTGGTGGCAGCTTGTACCTGTAATACTGGCCAGTTGGGAGACTGAGGCAGGAGAACTGCTTAAGCCCAAGAGTTTGAGGACAGCCTGGGCAACACAGTGAGAACCTCTCTCCGGGAAAAAAAAAAAAAAAAAAAAAATTTGGCTGGGAGCAGTGGCTCACACCTGTAATCCCAGCACTTTGGGAGGCCAAGGCGGGAGGATCACCTGAGGTCACGAGTTCGAGACCAGCCCAGTCAACATGGTGAAACCCCGTCTCTACTGAAAATACAAAAACCGGCTGGGCATGGTGGTGTAGGCCTATAATCTCAGCTACTCAGGAGGCTGAGGCAGGAGAATCACTTGAGCCCAGGAGGCAGAGGTGGTAGTGAGCCGAGATCGTGCCACTGCACCCCAACTTAGACAACAAGAGCAAAACTCTGTCTCAAAAAAAAAAATTGTTTTAATGAGTCAATCCTTTCAAGCCTACCAATGTTTTATCAACTAAGTTTATGTAATATTCCAAATCCTTTGTTGTCATTTCAACAAGGTCACAGCGTCTTCAGCAGGAACAGTATTCCATCTCAAGAAACTACTTCCTTTATTCACCCATAAGGAGCAACTCATCCATTCAAGTTTTCTTGTGAGATTGCAGCAATTGAGCCACATCTTCAGGCTCCACTTCTAATTCTAGTTCTCTTGCTGTTTCCACCATATCTGCAGTTACTTCCTCCACTGAAGTCTTGAACCCCTCAGCATAATCCATAAGGGTTGGAATCAACTTCTTCCAAAATCCTGTTAATGTTGATATTCTGACCTCCTCCCACGAATTACTAATATTCCTAATGGCATCTAGAATGGTGAATCCTTTCCAGAAAGTTTTCAATTTACTTTTCCCAAGTCCATCAGAGGAGTCACTATCTAAGGCAGCTATAGCCTTATGAAATGTATTTCTTAAATAGTAATATTAGAAAGCCAAAATTACTCTGTGGGGCTACAAAATAAGTATGTGTTAGTAGGCATGAAAACAACATTAATCTCCTTATACATCACCATCAGAGCTCTTGGATGACTAAGTGCACTGTCAATGAGCAGTAATATTTTGAATGGAATATTTTTATCTGAGCAGGTCTCAATAGTTGCCTTAAAAGATTCCATAAACTATGCTGTAAACAGATATGCCATCATGCAGGCTTGGTTGTTCTGGTTAAAGAGCACAAGCAGAGCAGCTTTAGCATAATTCTAAGGGCCCTAGGATTTTCAGAATGGCAAATGAGCACCAGCTTCAACTTAAAGTCACCAGCTGCATTAGCCCCTAACAAGAGAGTCAGCCTGGCCTTTGAAGGCCAGGCATGGGCTTCTCCTCTCTCCCCTGTAAAAGCCCTAGATGGCATCTTCTCCCAATAGAAGACTGTTTCGTCTACATTGAAAATCTGTCATTAAGTGTAGCAACCTTCAATAATCTTAGCTAGATCTTCTGGGTAACTTGCTGCAGCTTCTCCATCAGCATTTAGTGCTTTACCTTGCACTTTGACATTATAGAGATGGCTGCTTTCCTTAAACCTCATGAACCCACCTCTGCTAGGTTCCAACTTTCCTTCTGTAGCTTTCTCACCTCACCTCTCTCAGCCTTCAGAGAACTGAACAGGGCCTCGTTCTGAATTAGGCTTTGGCTTAAGGGAATACCTTGGCTAGTTTGACCTTTTTTTGTGTTGGAGGGGAGACAGAGCCTCGCGCTGTCGCTCAGGCTGGAGTGCACTGTCACAATCTTGGCTCACTGCAACCTCCACCTCCCGGGTTCAAGACATTCTCCTGCCTCAGCCTCCCAAGTAGCTGGCCTGGCTAATTTTTTTGATTTTTAGTAGAGACAAGATGTCATCATGTTGTCCAGGCTGGTCTGGAACTCCTGACCTCAAGTGATCCGCCCACCTCAGCTTCCCAAAGTGCTGGGATTACAGGAGTGAGCCACCGTGCCCAGACTGGTTTGACTTTCTATCCAGACCACTAAAACTTTCTCCCTATCAGCAATAAGGCTTTTTTTTTTTTTTTTTTTTGAGACGAAGTCTCACTCTGTCACCCAGGCTAGAGTACAATGGAGCGATCTCGGCTCACTGCAAACTCCGCCTGCTGGGTTCAAGCAATTCTCCTGCCTCAGCCTCCCGAGTAGCTGGGACTACAGTCATGAGCCACCATGCCCGGCTATTGTTTGTATTTTTATTAGAGACGGGGTTTCACCATGCTGGCCAGGCTGGTCTCGAACTCCTGACCCTTGTGATTCCACCCGCCTGGGCCTCCCAAAGTGCTGGGATTACAGGCATGAGCCACCGCGCCCAGCCAGCTTTTCTCTTTCTTATGATTCACGTGTTCAGTGGACTAGCCCTTTTAATGTCCTTCAAGAACTTTTCCTTTGCATTCACAACTTAGCTAATGTTTGGAGCAAGAGGCATAATGTTCGGCCTATCTCAGTTTTTGACTTGCCTTCCTCGCTAAGCTCCCATTTGTAGTTTTTTATTTTAAATGAGAAACATGCAATTCTTTCACTTGAACACTTAGAGGACAACATAGGGTTATGAATTGGTCCAATTTCAACATTGCTGCATCTCAGGCAATAGGGAGGCTCAAAGAGAGGGAGAGCCAGAGGGAATGGTCGGTTGGTGGTACAGTCAGAACACACAATTATTAAGTTCACCATCTCACATGAGTGCAGTTTGTGGTGCCCCAAAACGATTACAGTAGTAACATCAAATATCACCATAACAGATACAGTAATAATAAAAAGGTGTGAAATATTTTAAGAATTACCAAAATATGACGGAGACATACTGTAAGCACATGCCCTTACAAAAATGGCACCAATAGACTTGCTCGATGCAAGGTTGCCAGAAACCTTCAATTTGTAGAACATGCAGTCTGCAAAGCGCAGTAAAGCAAAGCCCAATAAAGAGAAGTATGCCTGTAAATAATTCACACAATTATAAAACAAAATTTAAATTTAAAAAGGAATTACACCAAAGTAAAGGTAAATTAATCAAATGAGCCTAACTGTGCATCCAATTAGCGGTCTTAACCAGAGAGAAAGCACTCTAGAAGTGGCTTCAAAGCACAGTAATTCGATTGTACATTCTTAATAGGATTTACCATTAGAACAAAAGTAATTGAAAGAGGGGAAGGAAAAACTAAAAAAAAAAAAAAAAAAAAAAAAAAAAAAAATTGTTTTTAGTCTCTTTATTGTTGGTGTTAGTACTGAAATTATTACCCTGATACTGTTATTTGCACAGGGTGGGATATAGCAAACCATTAATTAAGTCATTGAGAACTGAGATTTGGGGCATGGTTCAAAACAGATTCTGACATAAGAAAAGCCAGGTTAAGAAAGAATCCTATAGTTCTAGACTTAAACTAAAAGCACCAGTTTAAACCTAAAATGTATTTATCATATCATATCTTAATATCCCAGCTCTGTCCAATGAAAAGATCTAAGAATAAAGACTGTCTAGTAGCCATGGAGCACCACCCGTTATCCGTATAGTGATGCACCTAAAACAGGCTCTATATCAAAAGGTACCTGGTTACAATACAGTGACTATAGTTAACAGTAACATATTGTATACTTGAAAATTGCTGAGAGTAAATTTTAAGGTTCTCACCACAAAAAGAAAGTATGTGAAGCAAGGTATGTTAGCTTAACTTAGACATTCCACAATGTATGCACATTTCAAAAAATATTTTACACCATAAATAAATAACAATTTTTATGTGTCAATTTAAGTAAATAAACAACAAAAAAAAGCCACAAAGGAATTTTCTAGCGTCATGTCCAAAGGGCTCAATGTAAGGATCAATGAGGATCATAACTGCGATGGAAAGAAACACACAAAATGTTTACATTTAAGACTTCATAACAATATTAAAAAGTTAAAAAAAAAACCAAAAAGTCACTAGCAACTTTTGTAGGATGCTATGGATCATCTCATTTTTTTCTTGGATGAGGAGGGGAGGTCATCATTAATATTAAGTATGAAGTGCATATATTAAAATTGTTAAACTTTCAGCTTACAATTCAATGTGCTTTGATAAATGGGTACAGTAGTATAACCACCATGATAAAGAACATTTCCCTCATAACTCCCTCCCCATCCTCGGGACCCTGGAAAAAACTGACTTCTCTTCTGTCACAACAGTTTTGCCTTTTCTAGAGTTTCATATAAATGGAATTGAAAGCTATAGTCTTCTGTATCTGGCTTCTTCCACTTAGCAGAATGCCCTTAAGATTCATCCTTGTTACCGCTAAGTAGTATTCTATTGTATGGATGTATCACAATTTGTTTCTCCATTTATCAGCTCATGGACATTTGGGTTGTTTCCAGTTCTGGGCTACTATGAATATTTGAGTAGAAGGTCTTTGTGTGGATATACGTTTTCATTTATTTTGGGTAATACCTAAAGATAACAACTGCTGAGTCACATGGTAAGTTAAGTGTACATTTAACATTGTAAGAAACTACCAGTTGGGCATGGTGGCTCATGACTGTAATCTCAGCATTTTGGGAGGTCAACGTGAGAGGACTGCTTAAGCTCAGGAGTTCGAGACCAGCCTGAGCAACATAGTGAGATCCTGTCTCTACAAAAATAAAAAATCAGATAGGCCTGGTAGCATGTGCCTGTGGTCCCAGCTACTTGGGAGCTTAAGGTGGGAGGATCAGTTGGGCCAGGGAGGTTGAGGCTGCAATGAGCTGTGACTGCACCGCTACACTCTAAGTCTGAGCAACAGAACAAGACCCTGTCTCCTTTAAAAAAAAAAAAGAAAGAAAGAAAGAAAGAAAGAAAAAGAAACCACCAAACTATTTTACAAAAAACAGAAACAATATTATTTGGCATTCTCACTAGAAACTTAAGAAAATTCTAGTGCCCCACATCCTTGACAACACTTGGTATGGTCAGTCTTTTTAATTTTAAATATTCTAGTAGGTATATAATGATATCTCATTATGGTTTTAATCTCCATTTTGCTATCAAATCACAATGTTTTCAAGTGCTTGTGTGGCGTCCATTTCTTCCTTGATAAAATGTTCAAATATTTTACCCATTCTGTAATTTTAGAGACAGAGTCTTTCTCTGTACCCAAGGCTGGAGGGCAGTGGCACAATCACAGCTCACTGCAGCCTTGATCTCCTGGGTTCAACGGATCCTCCCACCTCAGCTTCCTGAGTTGCTGGGACTGACAACAGTCTAATAACTCCACTTACATAACAAAACAAGGGTCTCGTGCATTTTTTAAAGTTGTCTACCATTTTGTTTCCACGTCTTTAACTCTCCTCCCATTCTTTCTAGAAATGTCACATCTGTCACACCATATTTGTCTAACTTTTAACTTATCTCTAATCCAAACCTATACCCAAATTTCTCCAACTTCCAAAAAAAAAAAAAAAAAAAAAACATCTTTCTGTGGCTGGGCATGGTGGCTCACGTCTGTAATCCCAGCACTTTGGGAGGCCCAGGCAGGTGGACGGCTTAAGGTCAGGAGTTCAAGAGCAGCCTGGCCAGCATGGTGAAACCCCATCTCTACTAAAAATACAAAAATTAGCCAAGAGTGGTGGTGGGCACCTGTAATCCCAGCTACTCGGGAGGCTGAGGCATGAGAATCGCTTGAACCCAGGAGGCAGAGGTTGCATTGAGCCGAGATAGTGCCACTACACTCCAGCCTGGGCGACAAAGTGAGACTCCGTCTCAAAGAAAAAAAAAAAATCTCTTTACGTATGTTTTATTTTATTCCATATGATCTAAGATCTAATCAAAGATTGTTCACAGCTGTTGACAGTCATATTTCTATTTCGTATCCTTAAATATAGAACACACTCCCAACCCTGACCCTTTTTTCCTTTCAAAACATAGAAATTATTTTTAAAATCCAGGCATCTTGTAAAAAATCCTACAACCGGGATTTATCTGATTGTTTCCTCATGATTAGATTCATATTGAACATTGTGGCAAGAATACTATATATTAATAGTTGACGCTGTGAACTTCCCATTACAAATAATGGAACATCTAAAATAACGTTGCACAGCTATTTCCAGAGTTTTCTTCCCATGATTTTCTTCCAAGCTGCCAACCCCAATTCTGCAAATGCTGATGAAGCTAATTTATTGATTTTACCAGAAGATGCCAAAAAAATGTTTTACGACAAAAACTTGGCTTCTATCCTATCCTCCAATGGTCCTTAAATGGTTTGTTGTTCAAAAGGTTAAGGGTGCAATAATCCAGTTAAGCCACAAGTAAAAACAACCAAATTCACATAAGCACAAACAATGACAAATATGCCATGACCGCTGACTGGCTGATGACTTTTTAAGGACATGATTACTTGTAAAATGTTTCCCAATTTCAGAGATACTAAGTAGGGGAGGGGCAGTTACTAGAATTCATGAAATACAGTATACAAGAAACAGTTCTCGATTTAAGGCCTTTTAAACAATAAAGTATGTTAACACCGATGGAAAGGATTTAAAATCTCAGGTTTTAATACCTGTGGCAAGAAGAATATTATACACTATAAAGTACACAAAAACAAGCATCTACTTTGCTGAAGGCCAACAAACGCTTTGGTAGGTTACAGACCTGAGAAACCTTCCAGGCCGGGCGCGGTGGCTCAAGCCTGTAATCCCAGCACTTTGGGAGGCCCAGACGGGCGGATCACGAGGTCAGGAGATCGAGACCATCCTGGCTAACACGGTGAAACCCCGTCTCTATTAAGAAATACAAAAAACTAGCCGGGCGAGGTGGCGGGCGCCTGTAGTCCCAGCTACTCGGGAGGCTGAGGCCGGAGAATGGCGTGAACCCGGGAGGCGGAGCTTGCAGTGAGCTGAGATCCGGCCACTGCACTCCAGCCTGGGCGACAGAGCGAGACTCCGTCTCAAAAAAAAAAAAAAAAAAAAAAAAAAAAGAAACCTTCCAGGAAGAATCCATAATCACTTCATGGAGAGAGAGGACAGGATCAGGGAAAAAAGAGCACATGGGCCAAATGCTGGTTCATTACTGACAAATAATCTATTACAGTACAGTCATGGGGACCAGGGCACACATATATGCAATGCCTAGCTACCACTAAAAGGATCTCATTTTCTCCAACAGAATGCCTACTCCAATCAAAGTGAAAACTAAAAAGAAATCCTACCAGGTTATGGCAAGTATCCAGCAAAAAAAATAAGTTTTTTGCCTAACAATTCAGGTTGAGACCTTTCATTACAAGCTTTAACACAGCTTCCCTACCGCCTCCCACTTACACAACTGCCAAGGGCTCTGGGAGCCCGTTCATTCCCAGCAACGTCTAGGGAAGCCTCTGCTGCCTGTGGTGTCATACAGTTGTGACTGACAGGAATGCCAGCTGGGGCGTACTCTCTTCTTTAACAGGAGAGCAACACAGAACAATCGACTGCTAACATACATATTCAGTATACAGAATTCCAAGTTCAACCATAATGCAGAGTATTTTTAAACCTTTTCACTTCAATCTGCATCCCCAGAACATTCCCAGTAACTAGATAATTAGCCTCTGAAATTTTAAGTTTGACCACAGCTATAGCCTAAGACAATGACGCTTTCCCCAAACTAATTCTTTTACCATCCTACGCCATACTACAAGGCTTATATTTCAAAAACAGTCTTACTACAAAACCTGAAAAACCCCAGCTCTAGAAAGAACTACATTCAAACACATAATCTGTTAAATACTTAAGTATTACTAATAGAAAACAGCTCATATTAGTCCAAAACATTCGCTTCCTTCCATTAACTCCTTCCATGTTAACAAGTTATCTTCTCATATAATTTTAATTCTTCTTAAAAGGAATTATGTAGCAAGAGCCATGATGATCAAGAATATAGCTTGGGCAAATACTATCATGTACTACTAAAAAAATACAATCAGATAATGTATATCACAAAATTTAAATATATGTGTGTGTGTGTGTATATATACATACACACACACACTTCACTACAAGAAATTCACCCAAAAGAAATAAATGGCCAAATGCGAAAAATCTGTATGTTCAAGGATGTTCATGCCACCTTTATTTACAACACCAAAAAAACTAGAAGAGATCTGAATAGCCAATGACAAATTATTAAAAAATTAATATACTGGGGTCGGGTATGGTGGCTCACGCCTGTAATCCAGCACTTTGGGAGGCCAAAGTGGGTGGATACCTGAGGTCAGGAGTTCGAGACCAGCCTGGCCAACATAGTGAAACCCCGGCTCTGCTAAAAAAAAAAAAAACAAAAATTACCCGGGCATGGTGGCACACGCCTGTATTCCCAGCTACTCAGGAGGGTGAGGCAGGAGAATTGCTTGAACCCGGAAGGTGGAGGTTGCAGCGAGCTGAGATCACACCACTGCACTCCAGCCTGGGTGACAGAGAGAGACTCCATCTCAAAAAAAAAAAAAAAAAGAAAGAAAGAAAGAAAGAAAGAAAAGAAAAAAACATAATATACTGGAATATCATCTAGTAAATAAAAAATGACAACCTCAAAAGCACAGGCAACAAAGCAAAAATAGTCAAATGGAATTACATAAAGCTAAAAAGCTTCTGCACAAGAAAGGAAATAATCAACAAAGTAAAATGACAATCCACAGATGGGAGAAAATATTTGCAAACTATCCATCTGACACAGGACTAATAATCAGAATATATAAGGAACTCATACAATGCAATAGCAAAAACCAAATAATCCAAAAAGAAAATGGCAAAAGATCTGAACAGATACTTCTAAAAAGACGACATACAAAACACATACACATATACACACACACACACACACACATACACACACAAGAAGACATACAAATGGCAAACAGGTATGTGAAAAAATGCTCAACATCATTAATCAGAGAAACACAAATCAAAACCACAATGCAACAGACCAGGAACGGTGGCTCACGCCTGTAATGCCAGCACTTTGGGAGGCCAAGGCAGGCGGATCACCTGAGGTCAGGAGTTCGAGACCAGCCTAGGCAACACAGTGAAACCCTGTCTCTACTAAAAATAAAAAAAGTAAGCCGGGTGCAGTAGCTCAAGCCTGTAATCCCAGCCCTTTGGGAGACCAAGGCAGGCAAATCACTTGAGGTTAGGACTTCGAGAACAGCCTGGCCAACATGGTGAAACCCCACCTCTACTAAAAATACAAAAATTAGTCAGGTGTGGTGGCACTCACCTGTAATCCCAGCTACCCAAGAGGCTGAGGCATGAGAATCACCTGAACCCAGGAGGCAGAGGCTGCAGTGCCATGCACTCCAACCTGGGTGACAGAGCGAGACTCCATCTCAAAAAAATTTTTTAAAAAACCACAATGCAATATCATCTCACCCCCAGTTAAAATGGCTTATATCAAAAAGACAGGCAATAAAGGATGCTAGAGAGGACGTGGAGAAAGGGGAACACTTGTATCCTGTTGGTTGAAATGTAAATTAGTACAGCCACTATGAAGAATGGTATGAAGATTCCTCAAAAAACTAAAATTAGTCAGGCACAATAGCTCACACCTGTAATTCCAGCACTTTTGGAGACCCAAGCGGAAGGATCACTTGAGTTCAGGAGTTCAAGACCAGCCTGAGCAACACAGCAAGACCTCATCTCTACAACAAATTTAAAAACTAGCAGGCTGTGGTGGTGCACACCTGTGGTCCCAGCTACTTGGGAGGCTAAGATGGAAGGATCACTTAAGCCCAGAAGGTTGAGGGTCTAATGAGCCATGATCACACCACTGCACTCCAGCCTCAGTGAGAGAGTTAGACCCTGTTACCATAGGAAAAAAAAAATTATTCTATATCTAATTTTAAATACATACACACAAATGTTCTAAAAGGAAATATATGATATATGAGTGGTTATTTCTGAGTTGTGAGATATGGGTAATTTTTAATATTTTATTTTTCTGTATCCAACTTTTTCAACAATCATTACTTGAAGGGAAAAAATATTTTTATGGCCAGGTGCGGTGGCTCACACATGTAATCCCAGCATTTTGGGAGGCCAAGGCAGGCGGCTCACGAGGTCAGGAGATGGAGACCATCCTGGCTAACATGGTGAAACCCCATCTCTACTAAAAATACAAAAAAGTAGCCAGGCATTGTGGCAGGCGCCTCTAGTCCCAGCTACTTGGGAGGCTGAGGCAGGAGAATGGCGTGAACCCAAGAGGCAGGGCTTGCAGTGAGCTGAGATCGTGCCACTGCACTCCAGCCTGGGCAAAAGAGCGAGACTCCGTCTCAAGAAAAAAAAAAAAATTTTTACTAAGAATTTTTTTTTTTTTTTTTTTTTTTTTTGAGACAGGGTCCAGGCTAGAGTGCAGTGGCACAATTACGGCTCACTGCAGCCTTGAAATCCTGGGCTCGAGGGATCCTCTCAAGTAGCTGGCACTATAAGCATATACCACCACACCTGGCAGTTTTTGTATTTTTTGTAAAGACTGGATCTCACCATGTTGCCCAGTCTGGTCTCGAACTCCTGAGCTCAAGGAATCCTCCTGCCTCAGCCTCCTAAACTGCTAGGATTACAGGCATGAGCCACTGTGCCCAGTCCATTTTTACTGAGAATTTTAATGACATGGATAATTCTCTTCATAGTTTTTTTTTTGTTTTTTTGTTTTTTTTGAGACAGAGTCTTGCTCTGTTACCCAGGCTGGAGTATAGTGGCGCAATCTCGGCTCACTGCAACCTCTGCCTCCCAGGTTCAAGCGATTCTCCTGCCTCCGCCTCCCGAGTAGCTGGGACTACAGGTGTGAGCCGCCACACCTGGCTTTTTGTATTTTTAGTAGAGACAGGGTTTAACCATGTTAGCCAGCCTGGTCTAGAACTCTTGACCTCAGGCAATACACCCGCTTCAGCATCCCAAAGTGCTAGGATTACAGGTGTGAGCCAATGTGCCTGGCCTCTTGATAGTATCTTAATGGAAAAGAACAACATATATTTGTGTAAACAGTGTGACCTAATTTTGTTTGATATAATTAGTACCTGTACAAACTAATATGCCAATGAGAAGATAACGCATGTAAATAGTTGGATTATGAGTGATTTATGTTTTCATCCTTTCCCTCTTGTGACATTTTCCAAATGATCCACAATAACCATGTAACATTTTTGTTGCAACCATCTTGCAGATACCAGGAGACTAAGAATAAGGCTAACAGTACCTCCCTACCGCCCCACCAAAAATGAGGGTGAAAATGTAAAGAATGTGAATCCTTGATGATACTGAGCTGAAGAATTAACCCTAACCCTAACACTAAATTCCTACCTTGGAATTTGTTACATGAAATAGTAAATGTTCCTTACTGTTTAAGTTAACTGAGTTGTATTACTTATAGCCAAATGCATCCTAAACGATTTAACTTTTATATGGGAGGAGAAAGTACTTTCATAAAAAGGGTCTTGGCTGAACCAGAAAGTAACAATTTACAGTAATACCCCCCTAGTTACATAGACAAAAGATCTACTAAGATAATTGTCAAATTGCTGAGGCTGTTTTCTAAACTAGTCCAGGAATTTACAGCTGGTTGTGTTACTCATTAAAATGTTACCTGAGAAATCACTCTAGTTGGCCTTTCCCACAAGGAAATTATATTTTAATCTGTAGTAGTCGGCTTGGGCTGCCATTAACAAAATACCACTGCATGGCTTCAACAAGAGAATAGTTCTGAAGGCCAGGAAGTCCACAATCAAAGTTCCAGTAGGGTCTGGTTCTAGCAAGGGATTTCTTCCTGGCTTGCAGACAGCTACCTTCTCGCTGTGTCCTCACATGGCAGAGAGAGACCAATCTCTGTTGTGACTTCCTCTTTTATAAGTACACTAGTTCTGTGGGATCAGGGCTCCGGCCTTACGACCTCATTTAACCTCCTTATTCACCTCCTTAAAGGCCCTAGCTCCAATACAGTCACATGGTGGGGGAGACGGGTTTGAGGCTTCAACGTAAGGATGGCAGGGGGACACAACTCTATTCACAATTAGAATAATCTTTAACTTTAAACATTAGGAAATGATGTCTTCTTACAAATACCCAAAATATATACTTGACAGCAATACTGTTAACAGTTACATATAATTAGAATTTAATTTTCTTTTTTTGGTGTTTTTGTTTTTGAGACAGAGTCTCACTGTGTTGCCCAGGCTACACTGCAGTGGTGCGATCCATCTTAGCTCACTGCAACCTCTGCCTCCAAGGTTCAAGCGATTCACATGCCTCAGTCTCTTGAGTAGCTGGGATTACAAATGTGTGCCACCACACTCAGCTAATTTTTGTATTTTTAGTAGAGATAGGGTTTCCTCATGTTGCCCAGGCTGGTCTCAAATTCCCGGCCTCAAGTGATCCACCTGCCTCAGCCTCCAAAAGTGCTGGGATTACAGGCATGAGCCACCACACCCAGCTTAGTTTTCAAAGCATTTTCACAGTAACCTAAGCAGATATCTTGGTTTCACAGATGAAGGCACCGATACTGATCTTTACACAGTTCTTAATCTTTTTTTTTTTTTTTTTTTTTTGAGACAGAGTCTTGCTCTGTCACCCAGGCTAGAGTGTAGTGGCACGATCTCGGCTCGCTGCAACCTCTGCCTCCTGGGTTCAAGCGATTCTCCTGCCTCAGCCTCCCGAGTAGCTAGGATTACGAGTGCCTGCCACCAAGCCCAGCTAATTTTTGTATTTTTAGTAGAGATGGGGTTTCACCATCTTGGCCAGGCTGGTCTCAAACTCCTAACCTCATGATCTACCCACCTCAGCCTCCCGAAGTGCTGGGATTACAGGCGTGAGCCACTGCGCCTGGCCAACTCTTAATCTTTCATATGCATCTGAGGTATGGGAACTTCATTTCACCTAATGTTCTAAACATCAGAAGCAGTTTAGGGGAAGGGAAGAGGAAGAAGCAGAAGATAGGGTTCCAAGTAGAATGAAATGAACAGTATCGGTTTAAAGGTGAGTAAGCCTATAACAGTAGACGCAATGGGGGAATATACTACAGGGCTCGAGAAACACTACAGGCCCTTGAGAGCATTTTAGGGAATGTGGATTTCAGTGTACGGCTAGTGGGGAAACACTGAAGAATTTTTACGAAGAAAAAATATGACTAGTTTTAGGCTTTAGAAATATCACTTCAGGTGCAGTTTTATAAACTAGATTGTGGAAATCAGAGGACACAAAAAAGGAGACAAGGATTCTGTTGTAATATGTATTCTGTGATATCTACACAAGAAAGACAGCTTTAAGTGAAATATCCCACTTAGCCTAGCAAAAAAAGAGGAAAAAGAAATTTGTCGTGGTTAAGTAACTTGCTCAAGATAACACTGCTAGGAAAAATAGAACCACTACGTCTCCCAAAGACCAGTCTGCCACTATGCCACACTGCCTCCATTTATAATTCTAAAAATGAACAAAGTATAATTCTAATGTGGCCTCTAAGATGAACCACTCCAAGTCATCATTAACCACTCTGCAAACCACATGAATTTTAATTCACTGGGAGGGTAAAGAGAGGAGAGTGAGAAAGAAAATATTCTCAGGATAACTGAGAATGTTTTTGATCTATGAAACAATTGATGTTCTACACATAGGGTTCTATAAATGGAAGAAACAAAAATTAAACATTTAACACATTTCTAGGTTATCCTTCACTGAAGTGACAAAATCACATCTTTAATTCATGCCCACATAAATTTAACTAGCCAGGCATGGTGGCTGACGCCTGTAATCCCAGCACTTTGGGAAGTTGAGGAAAGTGGATTGCTTGAGCCAAGGAGTTCGAGACTAGCCTGGAGAATATGACAAAACCCTGTCTCTACAAAAATATAAAAATTAGCCAGGCATGGTGGCATAAGCCTATAGTCCTAGCTACCGGGGAGGCTGAGGTAGGAGGACTGCTTGAGCCCAGGAGTTTGAGGCTGCAGTGAGCCGAGATCACACCACTGCACTCCAGCCTGGGCGACAGCAGGACCCTGTCTCAAAAACAAAAATAAAGAAAAAAAAAAAAAGGGTAACTTTACTAGGAAATTACTCAAGCAGTATAATGCATCTTTTAACAAACTACTAGGCAGGGTGGTAGTTAACACTGTCACAATCAGCACCACCCTTAACTGACTTGAGAAAAAGAAGTACTTCTGCTTTAAAGAAAAAAAAAATCGTGCCAGGCTTGGCGGCTCACACCTGTAATCCCAATGCTTTGGGAGGTCAAGGGAGGAGGATCACTTGAGGCCAGGAGTTTGCGAGTAGACAGAGGAACACAGCAAAACCCTGTCTCTACAAAAAATAAAAATAAAAAAATCTTTAAAGTTAGCACTTTAAAGATGGTAAAGACGGTAAAAATGGTAGCACGTGCCTGTAGTTCCAGCTACTTGGAAGGCTGAGGCAAGAGGACTGCTGGAACCCAGGACTTTGAGGCTACAGTGAGCTATGATCACACCCCTGCACTCCAGCCAGGGTGACATAGAGAGATCCTGTATCAAAAAAAAAACAACAAAATTCAAGATTCTATGAATACTAGCAAAAGTACCTTGTCCTACCGATTATATATTTCCTCACTGCTGTAGTTTAGATGTTGGTCCCCTCAAACCTCATGTTGAAATATGATCCCCAATGCTGGAGGTAGATCCTAATGGGAGGTGTCTGGATCATGGGGGAGGATTCCTCATGAATGGCTTGGGGTCCTCAGGTAAATTCTTGCTCTGTTACTTCCAAAGGGCTGGTTGTTAAAAAGTGTCTAGCACCTCCCCACCTTGCTTCTTCCCAAGAGATTTCTGCAAATGTCAGCTTCCTTCCCTTCAGCTACAAGTGGAAGCAACTTGAAGCCCTCATCAGAAGCAGATGTTGGCACCATGCTTCTTATACGGCCTGCAGAACCATGAGTCAAATAAATTAGCCAGCCTGAAGTATTCCTTTGTAGCAACACAAACAGACTAAGACACTCACTTAAGCCAGCTTACAACACAGCTTCACAGAATTAGTCTTAGCTATATCCAGCCTAGTGATTCATTAGTCACATTTTCCAAACTAAAAATCAGGACCAGTATGACACTACCTGACAAATTATGTGTATCCTAATTTCTTAATCTGCTCTGGAAAAGTATAAAAATTACAAAACTGTAAGTATCAATCTCTACTGTAATCAACTGAATTTTCTACATTACTGCTATTCCAAAAAAATCTGAGATGTGAACAGAGGGATATTCTGTTCACACATGTACATTATAAAATAAAAATGAGACAAAAAGATAAAAGTATTATATTAATAAATTATCATATCAGATCCCAGGCAAATAGATAATTTAATCACTTAGAAATCTAACACCAATTAACAGGATACAAAAGCATTTTTAAAAAGGCATTCATCTCAGTATGTGGGCCATACCAATACAGTTTTGGTCTGTCATCAACCACTACCATTAGATTCTAGCATAGTAATTAAAATTCAGGCTGTAAAATAAAGGTCAAGAAACTATGTCCCTTGGGCCAAATACTTCTCTCCATTTTTGCAAATAACATTTTACTACAACATGGCCACATCCATTCCTTTACATATCATCTATGGTTTTCTTACTACAATAGCAGAGTTGAGTAATTGTGTCAGACCATATGGCATGCAAAGCCTAAAATATTTACTATCTGGCCCTTTACAGGAAACACCTGCCCACTCTTGCTCCAGAAAATTGATTCTCAACTCTAGGTGGACATCAGCACTACCTGGTGAGCTTTTATTCTTTTTATATCAACCACATATTTTATTCCATTTTTTTAAATACATTTTATTATATATATTTAAAGCGTACAATTTGATGTTATGGGATTCATATAGAAGGCAAAATGGTTACCTCAGTGAAGCAAATTAAGATATATGTCACCCCATATAGTTACTTTTTTTTTTTTTTTTTTGGTTTGTTTTTGTGGCAAGAACAGCTAAAAATCTATTCATTTAGCCGGAATTCCAAATATTAGCTACAGTCCTTTTATTAGCTACATGTTATACATTAGATCTCTAAGCTCTTTCATCCTACACTTGCTATTTTGTTACCCCTCACCTACATTTCCCATCCTCCACCCACTTGCTCCTGGTAACCACTCTTTTATTCACTCTGTATATTTGACTCTTCTTTTAAAATTTTTTGTAAGATTCCACATATGAGATCATGCAATATTTTTCTCCCTGTTTCTGGCTTATTTCACTTAGCATACTGCCTCCAGGTCATTCATGTTGTGGCAAATGGCAGTATCTGCATTTTAAGGCTGAATAATATTCCATTATATATACATATCACATGTTCTTTATCCATTCATCTATCAGTGGACATTCAGGTTGTTTCCACAGCTTGGCTAATGTAAATAACGCTGCAATGAACATGGGAGTGCAGATATCTTTATAAGGTGGTGATTTCACTTCCTTTGGGTATATGACCAGATAAGGAATTGCTGGGTCATACACTACTTCTATTTTTCATTTCTTTAGCAACCTCCATACTATTTTCCATCACGGCTGCACCAATCCACTCCCACCAACAGTGTACAAGGGGTCCATTTTCTCCACACCCTCGCCAACATTTGTTACTACTTCACTTTTTTTATGATAGCCACCCTAAGGGGTGTGAGGTGGCGCCTACAGTGGTTTTGATCTGCATTTCCCCATGACTAATGCTGTTGAGTACCTTTTCATATACCTGTCAGCCATCCTTATGTCTTCTTTGAAAAAATGTCTGTTCAAGTCTTTTGCCCATTCTCTAATCAGATTATTTTTCTATTACTGAATTGTTTGAGTTCTTCATGAATTTTGGATATTAACCCCTTAACAGATCAACAGTTTGCAAATATGTTTTCCCAGACCACAGGTTGTTACATTTTGTTGACTGTTTCCTTTGTTTTGCAGAAGTTTTTCAGTTTGACATCATTCTGTTTATTTTTTCTTTTATGGCTTAAGTTTTTGGTGTGGAATCCAAAAGAAAAAAAAATTCTAGCTGGACACCAGCACTATCTGGTGAATTTTTTTAAAATTCCGGAGCCTGAGAGCCAATCTAACCCTCTCTCCCTAAAAAGATGCCAATTTCATTGGTCTAGGGAAACACCATTAGCTATTGCTATACCAGTACAAAAATGTGTACAGTTAAACAAGAAAATTCAAAATACAAAAATCAGGGTTTTATCACATAATATAAAAGATAAAGGCAAGATGTTAATATACAGACCACAGAGTACTACATAATAAATTAGAGCCACAAGAGGCTAGGCGCAGTGGCTCAGGCCTGTAATCCCAGCACTTTGGGAGGCCGAGGAGGGTGGATCACAAGGTCAGGAGATCAAGATCATTCTGGCCAACGTGGTGAAACCCCACCTCTACTAAAAATACAAAAATTAGCCAGACATGGTGGTGCACGCCTATAGTCCCAGCTACTCAGGAAGCTGAGGCAGGAGAAATGCTTGAACCCAGGAGGAGGAGGCTGCAGTGACCCAAGATCCAGCCACTGCACTCCAGCCTGGGAGACAGAGCGAGATTCCGTCTCAAAAAATAAATAAATAAATAAATAAATAAATAATAAATCAGAGCCACAAGTTTGGCTCTGGCTTTTGCATGAATCCACAAAGATAAAGGAAAAAAGATTATATGATTTATAGCATCCATAAGGTCAAAATATCTTGGTGAAGCCCAGCATGGTAGCTTACGCCTATAATCCCAGCACTCCGGGAGGTTGAGGTGGGCAGATCACCTGAGGTCAGGAGTTCGAGACCAGCCTGGCCAACACAGTGAAACCCTGTCTCCACTAAAAATACAAAAATTAGTCAGGCATGGTGGCATGCACCTGTAGTCCCTGCTACTTGGGAGGCTGAGGCAGGAGAATCGCTTGAACCTGGGAGGTGGAGGTTGCAGTGAACTGAGGCTGAGATCGCACTACTGCACTCCAGCCTGTATGACATAGCGAGATTATTATATTTTTTTAAAAGTATATATATATGTGTGTGTGTGTGTCTGTGTGTCTGTGTGTGTGTAGAAGCAAAGCTTTTCCTAAAACTTCCACCTGACTATAAAAGGAATGTATTGCAATTCTCCTCAGTGATGTACATATTAATATATCACATATTCTTCCCATCTTGCAGCACCGTACCTCCTCACCCAAAAACCAAAAATGAGAGTGGCAGATTTTCATAGAGATAGGACCATGCCGCCTTTCTTCTTCTTCTTTGTGGTAGTGGGGCAAGGTAGGAGAGGCAGGATGGGTGGAAGAAATATACAACTGAGTTGAAAAAAAAAAAGGTTATGTATACCACAAGGTATTAATAAGCACTAACAGGCCGGGCGCGGTGGCTCAAGCCTGTAATCCCAGCACTTTGGGAGGCCGAGACGGGCGGATCACAAGGTCAGGAGATCGAGACCATCCTGGCTAACCCGGTGAAACCCCGTCTCTACTAAAAAATACAAAAAACTAGCCGGGCGAGGTGGCGGGCGCCTGTAGTCCCAGCTACTCTGGAGGCTGAGGCAGGAGAATGGCGTGAACCCGGGAGGCGGAGCTTGCAGTGAGCTGAGATCCCGCCACTGCACTCCAGCCTGGGCGACAGAGCGAGACTCCGTCTCAAAAAAAAAAAAAAAAATAAGCACTAACAATAAAGCCACTCATGCAAGCAGTCCCCAAGTTATGACAATTAGCTCATACAAAAGTGATTGATTCAGACCTATAACTCATTTATCTTATATTTAACCACTCATCCAATGGTTTCCGTTGATTATGCAAAATGTGTCTAGACAAATGAACAGAATATGTCAGGACACAGCAAAAGCACAATTTCATCTTACCAGTGTTAAATTTAAAACACGGTTTCTATTTTCAAATCCGGGAAACACTGACCTGATCTTCTACAGTTTAGTGATGGCAGTTCAAGTATGTTTTTGACTAAGACTTCATCTCCTCCACCTTCCCTTGCACTTGACACTACTCACAGCTCTCTCAAGCATGCCTTGTTATCTTTCTGTTTCTACTACCTATATATCCCTTGCCTCCCAATCCCCCTTCCCCTCAACTGTTTACATTAATGACTCGGCTAAACTCATTCTTTAGGAGACACTTGCCCTGAGAACCCCCAAACACTGTACTGTTCCTCAGAATTCTCTCTAAAAGTTCCTTTCAAAGAGAGAGCATTTTCAATCCACATGTCATATGTATTCAAAATTTATAAAGACTCTACACATATAAAAATACCAACAATCTATAATGCAGAAGGTTAGGATAGAACATCAAAATTAACATCAAAAGACACATGCACCTCATGCCACAAAAGTATATAGCCAGAGAAATTGGAATCCCTTTCCTCTCCTCTTCCCCCTTCCCTTCCCCGTTCTGCCCACACAGCCAGCTAGCAGTCAAGCTTTATTCCTATTCTCCAACCCACTGCTCTGCCAATCAATTCAATTGTGGAGGAGTAAAAGCTGGAAAGTGTCAGAAACCAACTGTGTACTAACGGCTGAAAAAGAGGGGGGTCTATAGATGCACTTCTGTGACTACAAATTACCTTCTGTAGGCGCATTAGCTTTATGCTGGAGGAAAATAGATACCAGTTAAATAAGCCTTCTTTGGATTCTCCTTTTCCCCCCAGCCACCCGTATCTCCTTCACCAAGGCTTGCTGATTCTTCCTTTTCAATCTTACTATAGCTATCTCAATTCATGAAATACTCTTTACAGTGAGACAAATGTGACAGTCCTCTAACTGGTCACTGTCCATCCAGTCTCCTTTCTCCAGTCCATCCCGCGCCAATTCAAGATGAATCTTCCCAAAGCACATCCTTTGTACAAAAACTGGAAAGGCAGAAAACAAGCATACAGTTTGAGGGGAGAGGATAAAAGCAGTATGGGGAGAGGAAGAGACATTTTAAGTTTGACTTTTAATACAACTGTATTGACTCTTTTACAGGAACATATTACCTAAATGCTTTAAAACAAAAAAATGCTGCTTGACATATGCTCTTTCCGTAAGCAATCTTCTGACTGCCGTCAAACTAAAATCAAAAACCTTTCAAAAATAACAATTATTTTTCTTCCATACAGAACATTTCCTCATTTAATTATAAATACTATAGACCAATTTTCCTTTTCTTAGATTTAAGGCTTTTCAATGATTTCTACATAGCCTATAAATAATAGAGACACAAGGCAGGGTGTGATGGCTCACGCCTATAATCGCAGCACTTTGGGAGGCCAAGGTGGGCGGATCACCTGAGGTCAGGAGTTCAAAACCAGCCTGACCAATATGACGAAACCCCGTCTCTACTAAAGCTACAAATGCTAGCTGGATGTGGTGGCATACGCCTGTAATCCCAGCTACTCAGGAGGCTGAGACAGGAAAATTACTTCAACCCAGGAGATGGAGGCTGCAGTGAGCCAAGATCACACCACTACACTCCAGCCTGGACAACAAGAGTGAAACTCTGTCTCAAAAACAATAATAATAATAATAATATAGACATCATACCACCACGTCATAATACCTAGCAGACAGTCTTCCATAGAGTAGGCAATTAACTATTTGTTGAATGAATTTCAGTTCAACAAATCCCAATAGCCTCAAACACTCCTCTTTTTAGAAAAGAAAAATAATAAAGAGTCACAGTCTACCATGATGAGTTCAGGCACTAAAGATTTTGGAAAAAATGGACAGGCATGGTGGCTCATGCCTGTAATCCCAGCACTTTGGGAGGCCAAGGCAGGCAGATCACCTGAGGTCAGGAGTTCAATACCAGCCTGGCCAACATGGTGAAACCCTGTCTCTACAAAAACCTACAAAAAGTAGCCAGGCACAGTGGCAGGCATCTGTAATCCAGCTACTGAGGCTGAAGCTGAGGCAGACAGACTTGCTTGAACCTGAGAGGCAGAGGTTGCAGTGAGCCAAGATCACACCACTGCACTCTAGCCTGGGCAACAGAGCTAGACTCTGTCTCAAAAAAACAAAAGATTTTAGAAAAACCACCACCAATTGCTACCATCACCTCTAGACTAGCCTCCCTTCAATCTGTTCTGAACTCCTTCCAATCTGTACTCAATCCTCCTTCCAATCTGTTCTCCACGCTAAACAAGAAGAATCTTCATAAAAAGTAAAAAAGGTATGATCCCATTAAAACTTTCTTTTTCTTTTCTTTTTTTTTTTTCTTGAGGCAGAGTCTCACTCTGTTGCCCAGGCTGGAGCACAGTGGCACGATCTCAGCTCACTGCAACCTCCGCCTCCCGGGTTCAAGTGATTCTCCTGCCTCACCCTCCTGAGTGGCTGGGACTACAGGCAAGCACCACCATGCCCGGCTAATTTTTGTATTTTTAGTAGAGACGGGGTTTCACCATGTTGGCCAGACTGGTCTCAAGTGATGGGCCCACCTTGGCCTCCCAAAGTGCTGGGATTATAGGCATGAGCCACTGTGCCCAGCTTGCTTAAAACTTTCAATGCCTTCTCATCAGCCTCAGAAAAAGAAAACATCAAAATCCTTATCTGGTACCTATCTACCTCTTCACAAATGACTCTGTTTACTCTGAAGTACACAAGTGTGTAACTTGTTCAAAATCACTCTGCCTTCACTCACCTCTGAGCCTGTATGCACACTGTTCCCCTCTGCAGAGACACTGTTTCCCTTCCCCCAAATGTTCTCTGTTAACATACATTCACCCTTCAGATCTCAACTCCAACATTACTTCTATGACACACCAAGCTAGGTGGCAGCACCTGATATATACTTTCATGTCACATGTACCTTCCCTAGATGTAATTTATTTCTCTTTTTTTTTTTTTTTTTTGAGACGGAGTCTCGCTCTGTTGCCCAGGCTAGAGTGCAGTGGCGCAATCTTGGCTCACTGCAAGCTCCGCCTCCCAGGTTCATGCCATTCTCCTGCCTCAGTCTCCCAAGTAGCTGGGACTACAGGCGCCCGTCACCACACCCAGCTATGTTTTTTGTATTTTTAGTAGAGACGGGGGTCTCACCGTGTTAGCCAGGATGGTCTCGATCTCCTAACCTTGTGATCTGCCCGCCTCGGCCTCCCAAAGTGCTGGGATTACAGGCGTGAGCCACCGCACCTGGCCGATGTAATGTATTATAGTTTGAGTTATTTGATTAATAGAGGAGGTCAACTATAAATCACTTAAGGGTAGAAACTGTATCTGACAAAACAGTCTGACATATAATACATGTAAAAAGTTGCAGAATAACTGAGTATGTGACAAACTAATAAATTCTGTCATACTAAGAAGCACAATACATACAGTTATACATATATTTCATTTTACTGTGCATTTCTTTTGGAACTCCTGTGGTTCCAACTTGGGAACCTACACAATTTTGCCAGTTTTCTTTGGCATCTTTATGGTATTATCTGATTATTCTAAAAGAATAAGAGTATCACCAGTGTGTCTCCCCACTATTCAAAGCAAACTCTGAGGACCAGGCACTGTGGCTCATGCCAGTAATCTTAACTCTTTGGGAGGTCAAGGTAGGCAGATCCCTTGACCCCAGGAGTTCAAGACGAGCCTGGGCAACATGGTAAAACCCTGTCCTTATTAAAAAAAAAAAAAAAAAAAAAAAATTAGCCAAGCATGGTGTCGCACACCTGTAGTCCCAGTTACTTGGGAAGCTGAGGTGGGAGACTGCTTGAGCCCAGGAGGTTGAGGCTGCAGTGAGCTGAGATTGCACCACTGTACTACAGACTGGGCAACAGAAAGAGACCCTATCTTTAAAAAAAAAAAAAAAAAAAGCAAAATTTGATTATTATTAATTTTAAGGGAAGATGGAACTGAAAAAAAAAATAGGCTTCTCAAAGCTTTTAAAAGAGAGATGATTCAACAGAGGAAAAGATAAATCCTAGGCCTTTTTTCATGGAAAACATAAAATGCATATAATAAAAGGGGGAAAATGCCAGAGAAACAACTAAAACAAAAAGTGTACCCTCCGTTTTTTGTCCTTTTCTTTCACTTCAGCTGGGTTATTCTTATTTTTTAAGATGTTGGGCCAGGCCTGGTGGCTCACACCTGGGAGGCTCACACTTTGGGAGGTCAAGTCAGGAGGACTGCTTGAGCTCAGGAGTTCAAGACCAGACTGGACACATGGTGAAACCCTGTCTCTACAAAAAATACCCAAAAAATTAGTTGGGCATGGTAGTGTACCTGTAATTCCAGCTACCTGGGAGGCTTAGGTGGGAGGATGACCTGAGCCCAGGATTTCAAGGCTGCAGTGAACAGTAATCGTGCCACTGCACTCCAGAACCTGGGCAAGAGTGAGACCCTGTCTCAAAAAAAAAAAAAAAGAAGATGTAAATATATTAGTACCAAAATGATATGTGCCATGGATAATAACAAGAGATTTCTTCACATCTAATTTGGAACATACTCAAATTAGAAATGAATGATTGTTATATTATTTTAAAATTATTTGTCACTACTTCCTAAAATAATTTAACAACTGTCTATGAATCAAATAAATTCATATCAACAAATTACTAAATTTTTGGTATGAAATTTGAAGATAACAGAGGTATGAAACTTTTAGCAGCAAATCAGTTTCAAAATCAGTGCTAGTGAAAGGTGAATTGTACAGAGCAATAAGACCCAAATAGTAAGAACCAAAATAATTAGCACAGTACGCAATATAATAAGAGGCTTTTTTTTTTTGAGATGGAGTCTCGCTCTATCACCCAGGCTGGAGTGCAATGGTGCGATCACAGCTCACTGCAACTTCTCCCTCCCAGGTTCAAGCGATTGTCCTGCCTCAGCCTCCCAAGTAGCTGGGATTACAGGCACATGCCACCACGCCCAGCTAATTTTTGAATTTTTAGTAGAGACAGGAGTTCACCATGTTGGCCAGGCTGGTCTTGAACTCATGACCTCAGGTGACCCACTCACCTTGGCCTCCCAAAGTGCTGGGATTACACGCGTGAGCCACCGCGCCTGGCCAAGACTTTCTACATAAGAAACTTTACATTTTTTATTTTAATGGTAACTACATTAGTCAGGGATTCTCAAGATACATAGTAGTATACAATGATATTTAAAATTCTGACTCCCATTACCACAAAAGGAAGGTATTAAGTCTACTGAACCAATCATCTACCCCAAATGTTGTCTAGTGTGCTCTGCAGAACCCTAAGGATTCCTAAGATCTTTACACGGGGTCCACAAGGTCAAAATTATTTTTATACTACTACTAACGTTATTCGCTTTCTTTCCTAAGTTGACATTTGAATTGAGGGTACAAAAACAAAGGTGAGTAAAATTACAGTAGCCTCTTAGGCAATCAAGGCAACATCACCAACAATACTAGTAGTCACTGTGTTCTTTACTGCCAACCATCCACAGAAAAAAACAGAAAAAGAAGTTTAAGAAAACCAGTTTCAGGCCGGGCGCGGTGGCTCAAGCCTGTAATCCCAGCACTTTGGGAGGCCGAGACGGGCGGATCACGAGGTCAGGAGATCGAGACCATCCTGGCTAACACGGTGAAACCCCGTCTCTACTAAAAAATACAAAAACTAGCCGGGCGAAGTGGCGGGCGCCTGTGGTCCCAGCTACTCGGGAGGCTGAGGCAGGAGAATGGCGTGAACCCGGGAGGCGGAGCTTGCAGTGAGCTGAGATCCGGCCACCGCACTCCAGCCTGGGCGACAGAGCCAGACTCAGTCTCAAAAAAAAAAAAAAAAAAAAAAAAAGAAAACCAGTTTCACTTTAAAATGTTCTTGATGAAGCAGGAAAATTTATTATTCTATTAAATCTTGACCCTTGAGAAAATGTCTTTTAATATTGTGTATGACAAAATGGAAGTACACATATAGTACTTCTGCTACATACTAAGTATGATGGCTCCTGTTAGGAAAAAGCACTTGTGCAGTTTATTTGCAAGCAGAATAAGCCAATTATTCATGGAACATCATTATTGCTTCAAAAACAACTCATAGGTAAACTAAGATTATTTAGACTTGAGCATCTGGCAGACATTTTCCTAAAAATGAATAAGTAAGCCTAACACTTCAAGGAAAATAACTGGCAATATTTGTTGCCAATAATAAAATGTAAACTTTCAAGCAAAAACTGCAATCTTAGAAAACTTGCATCCATCAATGTGAACTTGAAAGCTTTGCGATACTTGAAAATTCTTCTAGTGAGATCTGTGTTAATATTAGTGACTGTAATTTTTTCACATTGTATAATGAAATGTGTCAACATTCAGAAGGTCTGCATAATTCAGTGAAAAATATTTTCCAAATGGCCTATGCAATGTATTTTAATGCAATGGAGTATAAAATGTTTATTGATACGGTTTCAGAATCCACACTGTAATCTTTAAGAAACTACCATCTACCAAGTTTTGTTGTAGTATCAAACAAAATTATCCACAATTATGTACACGGCGTAGAAAAAGTAGAAAGTCCCCCTTTTTCTACTACATAACCATGTAAGGACAGATTTCCTTCATATACTTCAACCAAAACAAAATGAACAGATTAACTGCAGAAGCAGATATAAGAATTTTGTTGCCATCTATTTTTCACTGAGATGTGCAATAATGTAAATTAATGTTACTCTTGCCCTAAACATTTTTGTTTTGGAAAACTAAGGTTACATTTTTCATAAAACATATTATTTATGTTAATAATAAACCCATTAGATATCACTTTAAATGAATTAATAAATGTTTTAAACTGCTCAGTTTTAGTTTTAGTACAGTAAATGCTAATAGATAGAACCCACCTAAAAAAAAGTTCTCGGCCAGGCGCGGTGGCTCATGCCTGTAATCCCAGAACTTTGGGAGGCCGAGGCGGGCGGATCATGAGGTCAGGAGTTCAAGACCAGCCTGGCCAACATGGTGAAACCCCGTCTCTACTAAAAATACAAAAATTAGCCAGGTGTCGTAGCACATGCCTGTAGTCCCAACTACTTGGGAAGCTAAGGCAGGAGAATTGCTTGAACCTGGGAGGCAGAGGTTGCAGTAAGCCAAGGCCACACCATTGCACTTCCAGCCTGGGCAACAGAGTGAGACTCCATCTCAAAAAAAAAAAAAAAAAATGATGCCCAGGTTTTCAGTGAGTCCATACGAAGCCACTTTAATACTTAATAGTAAAAGAGAATAATGGGCCAGAGAGTAATAGGAAAAGCATGAAAGAAACATATATCAGAGAAGCCAAAGGATTAACTTCTCAAAAAAAGTACAAAAAATCAACCATGCAAAATGATGAAGAGAAAACAAGCACGATGAGAACTAAAATGTGAAAGAATTTTGCAACACGGAGGTTATTAGCATTCAGAGAGCAGTGGAAATAGAACAGGTTAAAGAGTGAATGAAAAGTGAGAGATGGAGGAAGATGCCTGGTTTTTTGTTTTTATTTTAAAAGACAGGGTTTCACTGTTGCCCAGGCTGGAGTGCAGTGGTGCGATCATAGCTCACTGCAGCCTCAAACTCCTGAGCTCAAGTGATCCTCCCATCTCAGCCTGCCAAGTAACTGGGACTACAGACTAAGCTATTATTTTTTTTTTTTTTTGAGACAGGGTCCTGCTTTGTTACCCAAGCTGGTCTCAAACTCCTGGGTTCAAGCAATCCTCCTACCTCAGCCTCCCAAGTAACTGGGATTACAGACTTGAGCCACTGCAGCTAGCTCACAATAGTGTAATAAAACTAGTTAACCCATAAAGGAGAGATAGGTCAGTTACTAGATGGGTATATGAACTCAAAAGAGTTTTCAAGTATGGCAGCAATCTGAAATGTTTCAATTCTGAAAACACAAATTCAGTAAACAGAGGAGGTATAAATATATCAGGAGCATAAGGTTTATGAAAAGGCAGGAGAGAATGTGACCCAGAGTTAGGACTTTAGCTAGGAGGAAGAACGCCTCTCTTCCATTATAAAAAGGAAGTAGAATAGGGTGAGTGAGGATAGCAGGTTTGGAGATGCAGTGGTAAGAAATTATAGGTCTTATATGATGAAGTCTATTTTCTCTATGAGACAAAAAACAAGAAAGGAAAGAGTCAGATTTCAAAAGGGGATAAAAAATTTAAAATAGTTTGTGGTAAGTGGAAGAATAAACTGGCGAGGTTATCTAGTGGGATTGCCTAACTATGCTGAGGGCCCACTTTTGAGTAATAATCACAATTTTAAAATGACACCCGTGAGCTGAGCATGGTGGGAGGGGCTTGGGGGGGAATGTCTGCAGAACCAGCTACTCAGGAGGCTGAGATGAGAGGATTGCTTGACCCCAGAATTACAAGGACAGCTGGGGAACATAGAAGACCCCATCCTTCATAAAAATCAAAAATAAAATGGCACCCATGTACTCTTTTCTCTGCATTGCCTTATTAAAATAAGCATCTGAGCTGAGTGCGGTGGCTCACACCTGTAATTCCAGCACTTTGGGAGGCCAAGGCCGGTGGATCACCTAAGGTTGGGAGTCCAAGACCAGCCTGACCAACAGGGAGAAACCCTGTCTCTACTAAAAATACAAAACTGGCCAGGCGTGGTGGTGCATGCCTGTAATCCCAGCTACTCCGGAGGCTGAGGCAGGAAAATTGACTGAACCCAGGAGGCAGAAGTTGCAGTGAGCGAAGATTGTGCTATTGTACTCCAGCTTGGGCAACAAGAGCGAAACTCCGTCTCAAAAAAAAATAAAATAAAATAAGCATCTGTTGTTACAATTCTTAAGGTGCTAATATTTGACGTAGTAGAATGCACCTTTTTCTATATGATGTAATATATACATTTCTGATGTTTAAGTGGAGGGCATTAATTTCTCAAGGGTTCTGAAAAAGTGCCACGCTCGCCTTTCCATAGAAGGAAAAATAAAATGTACCAAATACAATTTTGTCAAATAATGTAGAAATTATTAACAAAAATTAATTATAAAGCATTGAGGAAATGAGTGAATTAAAGGTAAATTGAAGTTTTTCAAAAATATGTTTTTGCTGGGCTGGCATGGTGGCTCACACGTGTAATCCCAACACTTTGGGAAGGCCAAGGCAGGAGCATCGCTTGAGTCCAGGAGTTCAGGACAAGCCTGGGCAACATGGCAAAATCCCATCTCTACAAAAATTACAAAAAATTAGCTGGGTGTGGTCCCTCATTAACAGATTTTCTTCATAAACACAGGTTCACTACCAACTATGTCTGAGAAAGTTTTATTTTGTAAATGGAGAAAATTAGTAGATCTAAAGTTAAAAGTACTTATTTGGGTTGACACACAGTAGTCAAATTTCAAGTCTCCATTCTAAGGGATGGATGTTTACTGTTAAAAAGACCAAGTCAACTATTTCCTTTAAAAACAAAATTCAATAATTGCTACTTTCCTATTGTCTTATTTCTCAATGATGTCCTTTTTTTAAAAATCCCTTATTTCTAACATGATGTCTTATTAAATACTAAGATCTACAGAGTTTGTAGTTCTGGGGTTTGACTATTATTTCTTCTACAATCAAACCATAATTTCAATAAATATTACAATCAACACAAGATGATATTACGAAAAATATACAAACTCCCAATCAAAACTTTTTAAATGCTTCAAAATTAGCATTTAACTATCATTTTTACGTTACTTTTTTTTTTCTTTTTTTGAGACGCAGTCTCGCTCTGTCCCCCAGGCTGCCAGTTCTGTGGCATGATCTCTGCTCACTGCAAGCTCCGCCTCCTGGGTTCACGCCATTCAGCCGCCTCAGCCTCCTGAGTAGCTGGGACTACAGGCGCCCATCACCACACTCGGCTAATTTTGTTTTTGTATTTTTAGTAGAGACAGGGTTTCACCGTGTTAGCCAGGATGGTCTCGACCTCCTGACCTCATGATCTGCCCACCTCAGCCTCCCAAAGTGCTGGAATTACAGGCGTGAGCCACCACGCCCAGCCTTTACCTTACTTTTCATGACAACACTATTTTCATGGATTTTATAGATTTGTATCTGCACAATCTCCTAGAGTTTGATCCAACCTCTTATCCCAATATGAACACTCTTCCTTTGTGGCTAACGTATTTTTGACTGTTAACTGTCTTAATTCTTAGAACATAATTTCACTGAATATAAATAAGGTTAGTGTAAATGGCCACACAGCAGATCCCCAATTGCCTAAATATCTCCTTTCCACAAGGACTATTAGCATTCCTGAGCTATCAGAATCAACTGGAGAAAGGAGAAGCACATAAGAAAAATTTGAAAGTATCCTAAGGGATTATTTCAACAATTTTCTAAGAAAACTCTCCAGAAGACAGAAGCATGCTAAAATTGAGGTTCTAAACAGACCAGGACTAGAGAGAAGTATTACATATAAAGCTGTTATTAGTATTAAAGCTACAAAAGAAAAAAGAGACATTAGTTTTAATACAAATTTTCAAATATTATGTAGCCCTAAAAATATTCAGTATTCACCTTGAGAGTATTAGCAAGAACTGATATATGTGATATGAACTTTCATAAGAACTGATATGCTAGGTCCACAGACATGGTGTGAAAGAAAAAAAAAAAATGAAAGAAAAGAAAAAAAAGAACTGATATGCTAGGTCAGATCCTGCTCTACCCAGCCCTGTATCACCTTGACACAACAGTATGAATAAACATGTAATGACATGGCATGGGTCAATTTAACAAGGATCTCCCATAAAATTATCTAGCCTTCTGTTAAATACATTTACATTTCCAACCTATATCTCTAACTTTGCTAGCCACTGTTTTACTCAAACTTCAAAGTGCAATTCTAAGAATTCAAACCATTCCAGTCTATCCTAATCTCCTGAATCACTTTGTTTCTCTCCAAACCTGGTTTGTATAGAAATCACATCTACCCAGAATATTTCAACACATTTTTTGTTAATCTCTACAAATTCCTATCCAAAATTTCTTAGCACAATTGCAACACAGACTAAGAATAGAAAAAAAAAACAGGCAAGGATGCAGGAAAAGAAAAAGGATCCAGGGAGCTCAGTGAAAAACTAGCCTGTAATTCCTATACAGCGTTCAGTATCCCTAATCTGGAAATCCAAAACCCAAAACTTTTTGAGCATCAACATGACACTTAAAAAAATGCTCATTAGACTATTCTGGATTTCAGATTTTCAGATTAGGGACGCTCAACCAGTAAGTATATAATGCAAATAATTCCAAAATTCAACAAAAAAATCTGTAATCTGAAACATTTCAGATGCCAAAGTTACCATCCTCTGGTGATATGGGCAAGTCCCCAAATTACGAACATACCTCTTCTTATATTCACAAACTGGAAACAATGGTAAAGAGTTGTTAGGTTCCCAGGCTTGCCCAATACAGTCTATTCTGTTAATTCCCCAGTATTCCTAAACCAGTCTTGAGTTCCAGATTCATTCATGTGGAAACAGTATGATATGAAAAGAGAACAGCCTATGGAATCTGCCAGAGTCAGAAGGAGGTCCTGACTGCCAATTACTAACTCTATGACTAAACAAAACTTAACTTTTATGAGTCCTAATTTCCTCGTATACAGTTTGTAAGGATTAAAGATAATACAAAACCAACTAGCAGAGACTGCAATGGAGCAGGTATTCAATAAATAGAGGCAATTACATTACCCTCTACCCTTATCTATTCGCACACTGTTTTTATCCCCTATGTTGCCCTAAGAACCCCATTCAGGTCCTGGCGTGGTAGCTCAGGCCTGTAATCCCAGCACTTTGGGAGGCCGAGGTGGGTGGATCACCTGAGGTCAGGAGTTTGAGACCAGCCTGGCCAACATGGTGAAACTCCATATCTACTAAAAATACAAAAATTAGTCAGGCATGGTGCTGGGCACCTGTAATCTCAACCACTTGAGAGGCTGGGGCAGGAGAATCACTTGAACCCGGGAGGCGTAGATTGCAGTGAGCTGAGATCCTGCCACTGCACTCCAGAGAGAGACTCCATCTCAAAAAAAAAAAAAAAAAAAAAAAAAATCCCATTCCAGGCTGGGCATGGTGGCTCACACTTATAATCCCAACTCCATGGGAGACTGAGGAGGGTGGATCACCTGAGGCCAGGAGTCCAAGACCAGCCTGGTCAACATGGTGAGACCCTGTCTCTACTAAAAATGCAAAAATTAGCTGGGTGCAGTGGCACGCACCTGTAGTCCCAGCTACTCGGGAGGCCGAGGCAGGAGAATCGCTTGGACGTTGCAGTGAGCTGAGATCGTGCCACTGCACTCCAGCTTAGGTGACAGAGTAAGGCTCCGTCAAAAAAAAAAAAAAAAGAAAAAAAAAAACCATTCAGGATTTATTAGATGCAATTTGGGATTTGGAATCGAGAAAATCTGGGTTTGATTCCAGGCACCACCTCATACAAGCTACTGAACTTTAGGTTGGGTATTTAATACCTCTGAACCTCTAACTGTCCATCAGTTACTCAAAAAAAAAAAAAAGTGATGCAGTTTATAAACTGGCATAAAGTGTACAGTATCAGAAATGTTAGCTTTTACCTACTCCAAAGAGATCCTGCTCAAAAATTACCTGCCTTCTGAGATTAAATGTGCTAATGAAGCAAATGTCACAGGAGGAGGAAAGCAAGCTGAAGTGAGTAGCTCACAGTAACATACTGGGATGATATCCCCTTCATACTCCCAGACTTTAGAACATACTTGTTAACCCAAATAAAGCTCCTGGTAGAACTCCAGACAAAAAATAAAATTAAATTTTAAAGTTAAGCTGTATGAAGACTTTTCTGTCCTTACCCCCAGCCTACCAATCTGCATCCTGACAAATCTTCTTAAGCAATTTCTACTCCTTTTCACTCAGCTTTCCTTCCTATTTCCCAAAATAGTTCCCATAACAAAGGCAGTATGAACTAACTCTAAGGTAGAGCACAGAGAACTGGCTAAACATGTGTGTTCAAGTTAAGCACTGTCCTTGGCATGAAAAATTCTATCTGGTCGTATTAAACAAAGATGGAAAAGTCTCCTCTGTATGTCTACATAAATACTATACAAAAACACTTTCAGCCAGGCATGATGGCTCACACCTGTAATCCCAACACTTTGGGAGGCCGAGGAGGGCAGATTACCTGAGGTCAGTAGTTTGAGACCAGCCTGGCCAACATGACGAAACCCTGCCTCTCCTAAGAACACAAAAAATTAGCCAAGGGTGGTAGTGGGCATCTGTAATCCCAGCTACTTGAGAGTCTGAGGCAGGAGAATCGCTTGAACCCAGGAGGCTGAGGTTTCAGTGAGCTGAGATTATGCCATTGCACTCCAGCCCGGGTGATAGAGCAAGACTCAATCTCAAAAAAAAAAAAAAACGAAAAAACACCTTCTGACAAAGTGCAGTGGCTTATGTCTGTAATACTGGCATACTGGGAGGCCAAAGCAGGCAGATCGCTTGAGCCCAGGAGTTTGAGACCAGCCTAGGCAACATGGCAAAACCTCGTCTCTACAAAAAAAATACAGAAATTAGCTGAGAGCGGTGGTGCGCACCTGTAATCCCAGCTACCTGTGGGGGCTGAGGTGGGAGGATCTCCAGAGCCTAGGAGGTTGAGGCTGCAGTAAGCCATGATGGCATCACTGCACTCCAGCCTGAGCAACAGAGCAAGACCCTGTCTCAAAAACAAGAAAAGAAAAAAAAAAAAAGGAACGCTTTCTATTTTTAATATTATTTACCCCATGGCAACTTTCAAAACCCTGTCCTTGCACACACGTGTGGTCTCAGCTACATGGGAGGCTAAGGTGGGAGGCTACATGGGAGGCTAAGGATTGCTTGAGCCCAGGAGGTGGAGGCTGCAGTGAGTGGTGTTCACACACCAATGCACTCCAGCCTGGGTGACAGAGCAAGTTTCTGTCTCAAAAAAAAAAAAAAAAAAAAAAAAAACAAGAAAAGAAAGAAAAAAACTGTCCATTTTAACGTAGAATCTTTTCAGATGTTTTGCTATTAATAATACAATCTAATAAAGTCAACAGAACGAAAGAACTAATAAACTGCCCCAAGAACTTAAATGCACCACAGCCAAAAGAGTTTCTCAGCTACACACCTTAGTTAAACTGGGCTGCACTTTCAAACTGTAGAAAAATGAAATGAAAAGTGAATCTCAGAACAAAAATCACCCAAGCAATAACTTAGCTCACCTTATTTAAAAATTCTCAAAGCACATGTGAACTGCATACTTTCACTGAGAAGAGGTATATTTATGAAGAGTATTAGTTATAAATAACCCAATCAGGTCCCAGGAAGGATATAGAAAGACCTCAACAGATACCCTAATGGATATTTCTAATATTATTCATTCCCCATTCTTAGCACCAAAGTCATCAGCACCACCTACCACATCAACTTCCACATCACCTTCTGAGTCTGACCCTGTCTGAGTCCCTTAGGGAGGCAACTAGTGGCCTGGGTCATGCAGCCCAATGAATAAACGCTACTAAGGTATTTAGATCATCATTGCTTTGTGTGAATTCTTTTTTTTCCCCTCCCCCTCCCCAGTATAAACAAAACACGTCACTGGTGTCAGATTTAGAATTATACCCCACCCCGCCCCCGCAAAAAAAGAAAATAAAAAAACGGGGCCTGCACCATGGCACTAACATTTTATAAAGTGAGAGACTGTATGAGAAATAACATGACTTAATTAGAGATATTAGCAAAGAAGTTTTAAAGTGCTTCAAAGTTACATGATCGTAGCAAGAGGAGTAAAGGAAAGGGGTCAGAGAGGGGTAAAAAAAAGCATTACAGCATACAACTACCTGAAAAAGAAATAGTACACAGGTTAAAACACGTTTACAGTTACCAAGAGTTGCCAACACATAGTTACCACACTATATACTCGTCAGATTTCCCAACACGCAAAAAAAGGAGCCACCCTGTATGAAGTACTTATCTACTGACTTCTACAGAGAAGACGTAACTTTTCTGGAAAGGGAGCAATTTAACTTACTGTGCTCTCCTTTTGGCTTTCAAAAATCTTTAAAACTTTCAGCAAATTAAGGTTCTCCTCAATTTCAAGGCTTTTCATGTTAAGTTGAATAAAAGTTGCCTATTTTTAATATCGATAAACTACAAGATCACTTTTATATTTGCAAACTATACCCACTTTTCTACTCGATTTTTAAGTTTCGAAGGGCTAAATATAAAGTTTGCATAAACAAAGTGATACAGTAGATGTGACAGGTATTCAACAAGTTTACTTATCCGAAGAATTCCTAAAGTAAAAACTTGACAAAAAAATTGTGAAGATAAATTCCGAGTAGTGCTACTGAAGATACAATGTTACTGACATCAAAATTGAGAAATATTCAAAACATTCTGAAAACAGCATCTCCCTCTAAAAATAAAGAGGGAAAGCATTTGCCAACACACAAACATTGGTTCTTAAAAATTATAATCACATGGGAGGCATTTCTATAAATAATTTAGTTCTGAATTGC
The DNA here is from genome assembly GCF_003255815.1 of Theropithecus gelada. Classification (NCBI taxonomy): domain Eukaryota; kingdom Metazoa; phylum Chordata; class Mammalia; order Primates; family Cercopithecidae; genus Theropithecus; species Theropithecus gelada. The sequence goes on along the minus strand of NC_037677.1, from coordinate 23,013,628 downwards.
AATAACCCTAACCTTTCAAAGCACGTTCTGGCCTTGCCTTACCAAAAGCAAGAGCATTTCTGGTGGCTTTATATTTATACAAAGGACTGTGCTACTTTGTTTCTAGTGCAAACTGTTGGTTTACACAGTTAAAGGTCTTCAAAACAAACTACCACACACAATTCACTTCCAATCATCCAAAAAGAAATGAACAAACCAGCATCTGTCACAAAGTCCCAAGAGTTTTCTAATTTACAATAACTGATATTTTTACGTTGTAGTTCGGAGGCTACCTCTGTTCATTTCTGTACTTGGATTCATATACTATACATTTACTTAGCTTGTTAAGAGAGAAACCTCAGAAAATAAGCAACCAGCGATGACACCAGTTTATTATAAGTTACTTATGAAGCCTACAGTTCAAGAACTTTTGGGAGAAGGGAGAGTATTTAAGCCGTTTTTCCAAGGAGTTAAAAACAATTCGTGTTTGATAATTAATGATAGCAGCCCTAACAACCTCTTAGAATACATTACGGTGGGGCGGAAGCGAAAACGATAGCGGGGGGGGGGGGAACCCGACTTGAAAATGGACAAGCAGGCAGATTCACAAACCTTCAATTAAAGGAATTTTAAGATTAACTTCTCTCAAACGCCCTCCCTCACTCCCCACACCCGCTTCCTCCTCTCCTCCGGGAGGTCGGTGTAATGTGACTCATGACACATTTTTTTTAAATAAATAAATAAATAAATAAAAGACACACCCTCTGGGGGCTGAAACTGACATAATCGCCCCCACCCCACCCTCCGCCGACACACAACACACACCCCGCTGGTCCTATCCCTTCTGCGGCTTCAGCCTGGTCCCTGCCCTCTCCTCTCCCCTCTCCCGTCCTGGACCTCCTCTCCGGGCGCAGAGAGGCGGCGCGGCGGCAGCAGGGGGGTCTCCGGGACGCCAGCTCCGTGGACTGGAGGCTACCTGGGGGGCGCGCGACCCCGGTGGCCCGGCCCTGAGGAAAGCGGACGCGAGGGGGGCGCCGGGCTGCGGCGGGCTCCCGGCTCCCTCGCCCATTTTCTCTCCCCTTCCATCGATTTCCACCACCACAGCCACTTCCTGTATCGCAGCCCGACTCCCTCAGCCCGGCCACTCGCTCTGTCCCCGGTTGGGGCTGGGGTTGGGACTGCGGTAGGGGCTCGGGCTGGTGGCAACCGCTGAGGTCAGGGCAGTTCCCCACCCCGCCCAGTGGGCTGGTCACTCCGGCGGGTCCTCGACCCGGCCAGCGCCCGCCGGCCGCCAGCGCGCCTCACCTGTATGTAGTTGTTTTCACAGTAGTCCGCCACCCGAGTCAGGTTCTGGTAACTCTCGATCAGCGCCCTCTTGCCAGACGGGATCTCCTCCTCTAGTAACATCTGCAGCTCTGCCATTTTCCACCCCTCTGCATCGCTTCCTCTAGCGTTAAAGAGACAGAGGCAGCAAGGTCCGCCGAGGCTCCGAGCACCTCACAGCCCGGATACAAACCGACTACCCGCCCTCCCGCCTGGTATTGTGGGACAGCACCTCCTCCCGTTCTTCCTCACTCTCTCGGGTCTCCCTCCACCCACTTCGCGCAGCCGCCTGAACCTCGTTCTCTCGCGAGTCTTCATTTCTGCCACCTCCCCCACGCCGCGCCGCGGGATTTTTTTTTTCTTTCGCACTGTCTTCTGGGAATTGTAGTCTCTCTTAGACTAGGCTGCCCGTCCAAAGCGCATGCGCGCAGACACCTCCGAAAACAACGAGGCAGAGCGCAGAAAGCGGAGACCGAAGGTGGAGGGAGGGGGCGGTGTTGGGGGGAAGTCCGGAGTTTCCTCACAGCTCCGGAAGGTGGCGCCACAGGGTGATTCTGGGGGAATGAAATCGGTTCCCCAAGTTTCATGTGAAACTTGGCAGAACTTGGTTAATTAGGAAATGCCAGTGAATCAGGGACATCCATTCACAGAAGGATTAAAAAGGGACAGAATATGGAAAACTAGATTTTTACTTCCTCTGCCTTCTTAGAAATAATGCGAGTCAGGTTTTACTTTCTGAGCTTCCGCCCCCATCAATTAATTTAAAATTTAGCAAAGATTTCTTGATTGCCAGCTGTTTACTAAGCAGTGTACTGGACACTGGGGGTACAAGTTGAGTATGAAAACTCCATACCCTTAAAGACTCGATTATAAAATAAACATGCATAGCTTGTAGGGCTTTCCTGTCCTAATTTCTCTTTTCTGTGACTCTCCTTGGCATGTAATCTTCCTACACTTTTAAAGTCAAGTGCACGGTTTTTTAGGGGTGGGGGTTGTTTGTTTGAAACAGGATCTCACTCTTACCCAGCCTGGAGTACGGTAGCGCAATCACGGCTCTCTGCAGCCTAGACCTCCTAGACTCAAGCGATCCTCATGCCTCAGCCTCCGGAGTAACTGGGACTACAAGCGAGGGTCACTACACCAGGGCTGAGCTTTTTAAATTTTTGTAGCGACAGGGATCCAATTTTGTTGCCCTCGCTGGTCTCGAACCCCTGGCCTCAAGCAATCCTTCTGCCTCAGCCTCCCAAACTGCTAGGATTACAATTATGAGCCACCCACGCTGGCCCTTCGTTTTTTGCTTCTGGATTTTTGTTTTGTTTTTATCACCTGCTTTGGAATAGTCTCAAAAGGCCCTATATTTAAGCTCTTCACTTCAACGGGAACATTAAATGCTTTGGATATAATCAGCTATGAAAAGTGTTGTCCAAAGGCCAAAGAGGAAACTAAAGATCATTGTAAAATCCATATGTCCATGTATCTCCATAAAGTCATTTAGAATCAAAATAACTATAGGATTAACAACATCATTCAACCAAATTAAAAATTGCCATCACCAGGTATTTATTGAATATTGCCTTTACTGGGGCCTTATTCAGGGCCCCAGGGAACTAGTTTCCCTCCCCAACCTCTGAAAGGAAAACTTCAGTTTCCTACTAAAAGCGTTAACTTCCCCTTGCCACCAGATTCTCCATCAAGGATTCTGTGGTCTATAAATCAATAATAAATGTATTACTTTCCATGCTATCTGGAACAGGTATAATAGTTATCTTTTGATATTTATCGTTAACCCAAACATGACTTAATCCAAGTTATTGAAATTTAATGTATTATTGATCTTGGTCTCTACTTGAGGTTTAACTGTACAAATCACTCGGTTTGCATATATCCAAATATTGACACATTTCAACAACATTGGGGAAATGATTAGGGAGGTGATACTGATTTACTATTTTCAACGTACTTTCCATGCAGTTGAGCTATGAATGAATAATAATAATAATCATGATAAATACAAACAAAAAGTACTGTCAGATTTCTTCTCACAACTCTGAGAGATAATATAAATATTATTTTCCTTCTTTATCAAATAAGGAAATTTAAGCTTAGATAGGTTAAGGAATTTAGCTAAGGGTACTGAAAATGCCGTCAAGTTTCCTAGGTTACTGATTGATATGGTTTGGATCTGTATCCCGGCCAAATCTCATGTTGAATTGTAATCCCTAATGTTGGAGGTGGGACGTGGGGTAAGGGTGAATGGATCATGTGTCAGATTTTTCGTGAATGATTAGGCAGCATCCTGTTGGAACTCTTCCCGTGATCTCCAGTGAGTTCTCCTGAGATCTGCTCATTTATAAGTGTATGACATCACGCCTGTAATCCCAGCACTTTGGGAGGCCGAGGCGGGCAGATCTCGAGGTCGGGAGATCAACACCATCCTGGCCAGCACGGTGAAACCCCGTCTCTACTAAAAATACAAAAAAACCTTAGCCGGGCAAGGTGGCGGGCGCCTGTAGTCCCAGCTACTCAGGAGGCTGAGGCAGGAGAATGGCGTGAACCCAGGAGGCGGAGCTTTCAGTGAGCAGAGATCAGGCCACTGCACTCCAGCCTGCGCGACAGAGCGAGGCTCTGTCTCAAAAAAAAATAAAAATAAAAAAATAAAAGTCTATGGCAGCCCAGTGCAGTGGCTTACGCCTGTAATCCCAGACTTTGGGAGACCAAGGCGGAAGACTCACTTGACTCCCAAAATGGGAGACGAACATGATGAACTACTTCCGCTTGAGTTCCAGACCACCGTGGGCAACATGGCAAAAACCCGTCTCTACAAAACACACGAAAAATTAGCCAGGTGTGGTAGTGAGCACCTGTAGACTCAGTTACTTAGGAAGCTGAGGTAGGAGGATTGCTTGAGCCTGGGAGGCAGAGATTGCAGTGAGCCAAGATCACACCACTGCACTCTAGCCTGGTTGACAGAGGAAGATGATGTCTAAAAAATAAAATAAGAGTATATGACACCTCCCCGCCTGCCTCCTGCTCCCCTCCTGCCACGTGAGACACTTCTCTTCGTCTTTGCCTTCCCGCCATTATCGGAAGCTTCCTGAAGCCTCCTGGAAGCGGAAGCCGCTATGCTTCTGGTACAACCTGCAGAGCCGTCAACCAATTAAACCTCTTTTTCTATAAATTACCCAGTCTCAGATAGTTCTTTATAGCAGTGCTAGAATGGACTAATACAGTGATATTTCCAAAATCCAGTGGATAGTGCAACCTTGTACAAATATTTGTGGCTCATGTAAAGTTCACTCAAAGAACTTATCCCTCATGCCTTAAAGGTGAGGAGGAAAAGCAGGAGGAGAAAAGGGAGGAGAAAGAGGTGGAAGAGGAGGGGGAGGAGGGGGAGGAGGAAGGAGAAGAAGGAGAAGGAGAAAAGAAAGAGGTGGGGAGGAGGAGGAGGAGGGGAAGAGGAAAGAAGGAAGAAGAGGCAAACCAAAACCTGGGAGAAAATATCTGCAAAACAAATATCTTGATAAAGGAGTTGTACCCTAATATACAAACAACTCTTACAATTCAGTAATAAGATGACAAACCAGTTTTTAAAACAAGCCAAAAGGCTAGGCGCAGTGGCTTACACCTGTAATCCCAGCATTTTGGGAGGCTGAGCCAGGAGGATCACTTGAGCCTAGGAGTTTGAGACCAGCTTGGGCAACAGGCTGTCTCTACAAAATGTATGTATTTTTTCAAGTAGCCAGGCACGAACTGGGCACAGTGGCTTATACCTGTAATCCCAGCACTTTGGGAGGTCAATGTGGGTGAACCACTTGAGGCCAGGAGTTCAAGACCAGCCTGGCCAACACGGTGAAACCCCATCTCTACCAAACATAAAATACTAAAATTAGCTGGGCGTGGTACCTAGGCAGCTGAGGCAGGAGAATCGCTTGAACCCAAGAGGCAGACGTTGCAGTGAGCTGAGATCACGCCACTGCAGTCCAGCCTGGGTGACAGAGGGAGACTCTTATCTCAAAAGAAAAAAAAAAAACAGGCACGGTGGCTCACATCAGTAATCCCAGCACTTTGGGAGGCTGAGGTGCGCAGATCACCTGAGACTGGGAGTTCGCAACCAGCTTGACCAACATGGAGAAATCCCGTCTCTACTAAAAGTACAAAATTAGCCGTGCGTGGTGGCACACGCCTGTAGTCCCACCTACTCAGGAGGCTGAGGCAGGAGAATTGCTTGAACCCACAAGGCAGAGGTTGTGGTGAGCCAAGATTGCGCCATTGCACTCCAGCCTGGGAAACAAGAGCAAAACTTTGTCTCAAACGAATAAATAAATAAATAAATAAATAAATAAATAAATAAATAAATAACATACTGTATGATTCCTCTTCTATGAAATTTTAGAAAAGGCAAAATTACAGTGATAGAAATCGGATCAGACTTTGCCAAAGGCTGGAGTAGTGGTGGAGTGACACCAAAGGGATGCAAGTGAACTTTTAGACGTAATGGAAATACTCGGATGCAAGTGAACTTTTAGACGTAATGGAAATACTCGGATGCAAGTGAACTTTTAGACGTAATGGAAATATTCAATATCATCACTGTACTGGGAGTTACATAACTACATACATTTGTCAAATCACATTGAATTGCACACTTTAAATCTGTGCCTTTTGCCAGGCGTGGTGGCTCACGCCTGTAATCCCAGCACTTTGGGAGGCCAACACAGGTGGATCACATGAAGACATGAGTTCAAGACCAGCCTGGCCAACATGGTGAAACCCCATCTCTATTAAAAATACAAACATTGGCCAGGCGCGGTGGCTCAAGCCTGTAATCCCAGCACTTTGGGAGGCCGAGACGGGCGGATCACGAGGTCAGGAGATCGAGACCATCCTGGCTAACACGGGGAAACCCCGTCTCTACTAAAAATACAAAAACTTAGCCGGGCGTGGCGGCGGGCGCCTGTAGTCCCAGCTACTCGGGAGGCTGAGGCAGGAGAATGGCGTGAACCCGGGAGGCGGAGCTTGCAGTGAGCTGAGATCCGGCCACTGCACTCCAGCCTGGGTGACAGAGCGAGACTCCGTCTCAAAAAAAAAAAAAAATACAAACATTAGCCGGGCGTGGTGGCACACACCTATAATCCCAGCTACTCAGGAGGCTGAGACAAGAGAATCACTTGAACCTGGGAGGCGGAGGTTGCAGTGAGCCGAGATCACACCACTGCACTCCAGCCTGGACTACAGACTGAGACTCCATCTCAAAAAAAAAAAAAAAATCTGTGCCTTTTATTGCAACTAAGTTATACCTCTGAGCTGGGCATGGTGGCTTCCCTAGCTACTCGGAAGGCTAATGCAGGAGGAGCCCAGGAGGCTAAGGTTGCAGCGAGCTATGATGGCAAACCTTCACTCAAGTCTGGGTGACAAAGCAAGATCCTGTCTCAAAATAAATAAATAACTTAAGTATATCTCAATGAAGCTGGACAAAGAAAATGCAAGTAGGGAAACAATTCCTTGCTTCAAATAATAAGAAGGGAAAACTGCATATTTCTGTTGCCTTTGATGTATGGTGAAAAGTATAAGTGACTAAAAGTTCAAGAGTTAACATTAAGAATTGCAGATAGGGCTGGGTGCAGTGGCTCACACCTGTAATCCCAGCACTTTGGGAGGCCAAGGCAGGCAGATCACCTGAGGTCAGGAATTCAAGACTAGCCTGGCCAACACGGTGAAACCCTGTCTCTATTAAAAATACAAAAATTAGCCGGGCATGGTGCCAGGTGCCTTTAATCCCAGCTACTCAGGAGACTGAGGCAGGAGAATCGCTTGAACCAGGAGGCAGAGGCGGAAGTTGCAGTGAGCTAAGATCATGCCATTGCACTCCAGCCTGGGCAACAAAAGCAAGACTGCATCTCAAAAAAAAAAAAAAAAAAAAAAAAGAATTGCAGGTAGACACTGTGACACTAAATTAAGGGCATCACGCTAACTTTTTCAGTTTAACTTCTCTCCCGTAATATGCACCTTTATACTCTTTATTGAGTTAGTATTTTTCTGTGGATTTTGTGCAAATAAATTATACTGAAATGCCTTTCAAAGAATCCCAACAGAATAAGGAAAAACAGTGGCTGTATATACCTAATGCTGTATTCCTAGGGCTAAAACTGTAAATCGGACCTTGCACATTTCATTTCATGGATGTCTACTCAGACTAATCAATTTGGTCATGAAAAACCATGTGTAACTGAAAATTCGGCACATATGCATGAAGAGAAATTGAAATTTCTGTATCTCGCTCAGAAATAGCAGATTGCTAGCCATCATAAAGACTCACTTCAGAAGAATTAAGAGATGTTCCAGGCGAAATCATAATTTGGATTATTTTGGTACATAATTGCTGATCTTATTATCTAGCACACCGCACCCTGAGAATCTCAGACTTCTGAAAAGTTAATTCACGATATGGTATCCTAGAACATTACATTGGAAGTGAGTGGTCCACAGACCAGAATGTAGAGTAGCAGTGAGAACTAGTGGAAAGAAACCAGGGGTCAGGCAATCAGGGTTTTCCCCCTAAACGCGCCTGCCTCCTCAACCCCTGCCACCCCAGGCACCCACCACCACCACCACTATGTGACGTGACCACCTTCTCCATGAAAACAGGGTAGGGAGGAGTATATTACTCTACCAGGGCTGCCATAACAAAATACCACAGACTGGGTGGCTTAAAAAACAGAAATTTATTTCTCACAGTTTTGGAGGCTGGAGGCCTAAGATCAAGAAGTGTGTGGGGTTGGTTTCCCTGAAGTCTCTCTTCTTCGCTTGTAGATAGTCGCCTTCTTACTGCGCCCTCACCTGCACCCACATCCCTGATGTCTCTTCCTCTTCTTATAAGGACAACATTTATACTGAATCAGGGCCCCACCCTAAAGATCTTATCTTAGTACTATCTTTAAAGGTACTGGGGGTTAGGACTTCCACATGTGAATTTGGCATGATCTTGGCTCACTGCAATCTCCACCTCCCGAGTTCAAGTGAATCTCATGCCTCAGCCTCCCGAGTAGCTGGGAATCCAGTCACGTGCCACCACACCCAGCTAATGTTTGTATTTTTTGGTAGAGACGGGGTTTCACTATGTTGGCCAGGCTGGTCTCAAACTCCTAACCTCAAGTGATCCAACCACCTCAGCCTCCCAAAGTCCTGGGATTACAGGCATGAGTGACCATGCCCAGCCATGGTATTTTTTTTTTTTTTTTTTGAGATGGAGTCTTGCTCTGTTGTCCAGGCTGGAGTGCAGTGGCATGGTCTTGGCTCACTGCAAACTCTGCCTCCTGAGTTCAAGCAATTCTCCTGCCTCAGTTGCCCAAGTAGCTGGGATTACAGGTGCCTGCCACCACACCCAGCTAATTTTTTGTATTTTTGGCAGAGACAGGTTTCACCATGTTGGCCAGGTTGGTTTCAAACTCCTGACCTTGTGATCCGCCCACCTCAACCTCCGAAAGCACTGGGATTACAGGCATAAGCCACCGTGCCTGGCCAGTATGGTTATTAGATGAGTAAATCTCTTGTTAATTTTGGAAGCTACTGAACCAACATCTCCTCCAACATCTCCTTCTCCACCTCCCTTTTCAACTTCAGTAAGATATTGTAAGCATTTGTAACAGAGCAGTTTCTGGAGCAGTTAAGCTGGCCAGGTATAACAAGTACCTCATTCTCTGAGCCTAGTGGTGAGCTGGGAGCTATTGATGGTCTTCCCTGAACTTCGAGTATCAAACTCTTCCAACGGTTTTATAAATCCCTTACTGCTTGAAATAGCTATAGTAATTTTTGTTTCCTGACTGAACTCTGATACAACTAAAAAAAACACATTTAAAAGTTCTGACTCTTTCATAGTTCATGATGATTGGGTTTTCACACTATGTGTAAGATGTGCCTCCATCAAACCTTGTTAGAATGTTGGCATGTTACCCATCTGATGTGGGGGGAAAATAAAAGTTCGATGTGGTCCCAGCTACTCGGGAGACTGAGCCAAGAGCCCAGGAGCCAAGAGCTCGGGAGACTGAACCTGAGCCCAGGAGTTGGGGCTGTTGTGTGAAATGACTGGACTTGTGAATATCGCTGCACTCCAGCCTGGGCAACACTGTGAGACCTAGTCTCTGAAAAACAGTTCTAGAGACAAATGACAATCCACATAAAGTTAGTATTTCTTTCGTTGGAAGTTACAGAAAACAACTCAAGCTATCATCAGTTGAGGGTGGGAGAAAAAAAGATTTTATTATAAAAATTCAGGCATAAAGAACTCAGAAATAGAAATGCAATCAGTAATCAGTCCTAAGAAAGTACTAGAATGGGCCGGGCGCCGTGGCTCACGCCTGTAATCCCAGCACTCTGGGAGGCCGGGGCCAGCGTATCACGAGGTCAGGAGACCGAGACCATCCTGGATAACACAGTGAAACCCGTCTCTACTAAAACATACAAAAAATTAGCCGGGCATAGTGGTGGGCGCCTGCAGTCCTAGCTACTCAGGAGGCTGAGGTAGGAGAATGGCGTGAACCCGGGAGGCGGAGCTTGCAATGAGCTGAGATGGCGCCACTGCACTCTAGGTTGGGCTACAGAGCGAGACTCCGTCTCAAAAAAAAAAAAAGAAAGAAAGAAAGTACTGGAATGAATCATTTGGAAGAACAGCAGGAACCCAGGCAGCATTCTCAATAAATGTCTTGTTTCTTTGCGAAAAGATTTTTTCGCTGCCCTTTCTAAATGGTGGAGAGCATGGTAAATGCAAATCCCAAGTTTTCCCTTCTACTGCATTCCAGAAGCCCAATCTGAGATTGAAATCCTTCCATTCCAAACCCATATCTCGCAAAAAGAAAATCTCATTATTCCAAGTTAAATTTCTTTTTTAAATTTATTTGTATTTTATTTATTTTTTTGAGACAGACCCTCACTCTGTTGCCCAGGCTGGAGTGCAGTGGCCCTATCTCAGCACAACACAACCTCCGCCTCCTGGGTTCAAGTGATTCTCCTGCCTCAGCCTCCCAGGTAGCTGGGACTACAGGCATGTGCCACCATGCCCAGCTCATTTTTGTATTTTTAGTAGGGATGGGGTTTCACTCAGTTGGTCAGACTGATCTGGAACTCCTGACCTTGTGATTCGCCCACCTTGGCCTCCCAAAGTGCTGGGATAAAGGCATGAGCCACGGGTGTCCATCCTCCTCTTCCTCCTTCTTTTTCTTCTTCCTCCTCTTTTTCTTTTGAGACAGGTTGTCTCTCTGCTGCTTATGCTGGAGTGCAGTGGCGTGGTCACAGCTCACTGTGGCTTACTGCAGCCTCAACCTCCCATCTCAGCCTTCTAAGTAGCTGGGACTACAGGCTCACACCGCCATGCCTGATTTTGTTGTTGTTGTTGTTAAGAAATGAGGTCTTGCCCTGTTGCCCAGGCTGGTCTTCAACTCCTGGGCTCAAGTGATCCTCTTGCCTCCGCCTCCCAAATTTCTGGGATTACAGGCGTGAGCCACCATGCCCAACCATCAGCTTGAATTTCATCTTCTTTCCACTTATCACCTTTGGCAGTAGGGGCATGTTCAAACAGCAGCAGCGAAACTATTTGAACCACCCTGAGGTTGGCGTGGGAAGTTTCCGAAGAGAGTAGATAATCAAGAAAACAACAGTGTCAGGTGTCTACTGAGGAAAATTGTGCAATACATATACGTGTTACCTGGGCGCTATCCAGGACTACCATGTGTGGTTATGCGGGTTACTCATACACAGCACACTTGGCTGAGGATTAAGTAGGATCTGAGCTTGGTGCCCCAAGCTGAAAGCTCTGGTGTGGGCTGCATTCACTCTGAGGAAGAGGTTCCCTTTTTAAAATTAGCGCAAGAGTGCTTCACCAGCTTTCAGGAAGTAGCTTTAGTAATGGTTTTAAAAATATATTAATATGTTTTTCTTTTCCTAGTGATGGAATGAGATTTTTAATCCTTTTTTTTTTTTTTTTTAAATTCTGAGGCAATCATTTGCTCTGGAGAGAATGTGGATTGTTAGGTCACAAATGGAAAAGAGAATGAAAAAGTCAATTTTCAGATTTTTTTTTCAAAGCAAACTAGGATCTTAAAACCAGTCATGAGAAAATGGCCTGGCAAGTCAGACTTCATTATAAGAAAAGGATTTCAGAATTTTAAAAGCATCCTTTCATATATCAAAAGCAAGGCTTAGATGTTAGGAAACTGAGTTTTATTATAAAGCCGTGTATAGAGAAGATCCAAGTCATGAAAAGGAATTAGAAAGCCCAAGACTCAGGGAAGGAGGGGAAAGAAAAGCAAGAAAGGGGGAAAAGGCCGGGCGTGGGGGCTCACGCCTGTAATCCCAGCACTTTCTGAGGCCGAGGCGGGTGGATCATCTGAGGTCAGGAGTTCGAGACCACCATAGCCAAAGTGGTGAAACCCTGTCTCTACTAAAATTACAAAAATTAAGTGGACATGGTGGTGAGCGCCTGTAGTCCCAGCTACTTGAGAGGCTCAGGCAGGAGAATCCGTAGAACCCAGGAGGCAGAGGTTGCGGTGAGCAGAGATTGCACCACTGCGTTCCAGCCTGGGCGACAGAACAAGACCCCATCTCAAAAAAAAAAAAAAAGAAAAGAAAGAAAGGGGGAAAAAAGATTTAGGTTCATACTCTGGGAAGAAACATCCAAATAAGTTTTTGGGACTCAGTCTAGGGGTTCTTTCTCCTGACTTCTCAGTGCATAATCCAAGAAATCAAAAACCCCTTTGAAAACATTCTCCATTCAGTAAAGGCGAGAGACACATGACTGCATCCAAGTGCTAATTTCGAAATGGTTGAGGAGGTTTCTAGGCAAATGGGCCCAAGATGGTGCCTGCATTCTTTAATAACTGCAGATCTCTGTAAAAAATCAAAAGTTCACACAAGGCTCCGTAGGGCATATGGAAATGCTAAGAAAACTGAAATTCTAAAGAAGAGCTGGGGTCAGAATATAAAAGCTGCATGCTACAGGGACCTTACAACTGGCGACCAGGGTGGGAAAAGGAACCTTAGAATTTAGCAGCTGATGTTGAGAGAGTGCTTAAAGCAATCATGAGGGACAAGCTACGCATCCATGATCTCCAGCACGGATGCCCAGGCCAGAGCAGCCAAGCCACATTGCACTGTCTTTTCTCCATACCTGCCTTTTTCTTTCTTTTTTTTTTCTTGAGACAGGGTCTCACTCTCTTGCCTAGGCTGGAGTGCAGTAGCACCGTCATAGCTCACTGTAGCCTCAAATTCCTGGGCTCAAGTGATCCTTTTGCCTGAGCCTCCCAAGTAGCTGGGATTACAGGCGCGAGCTACCATACCCAGCTAATTTCTGAAAAAAAAATTTTGTAGGCCAGGCGCGGTGGCTCAGGCTTGTAATTCCAGCACTTTGGGAGGCCAAGGCGGGTGGATCACCTGAGATCAGGAGTTTGAGACCAGCCTGGACAACATGGTGAAACCCTGTCTCTACTAAAAATATAAAAATTAGCTGGGCATGGTAGTGCAGGCCTATAATCCCAGCTACTAGGGAGGCTGAGGCAGGAGAATCATTTGAACCCAGGAGGCAGAGGTTGCAGTGAGCTGAGATCGCACCACTGCACTTCAGCCTGGGCAACAGAGTGAGACTCCATCTCAAAAAAATTTTTTTCTTTTTGTAGGGACAAGGTCTTGCCATGTTGGCTAGACTGGTCTTGAACTCCTAGACTCAAAGGATCCTCCCACCTCAGCCTCCCAAACTGCGAGGATTGCAGACATAAGCCACAGTGCCCAGCCCCCGCTTTGATGAAGCATGAAGTTCCCCTCAACCAATGCCATTTAAGGAGAATTGAGAGGGGGAAGCAATTTCAAGGTAGAAAGGCAACCTGGTAGAAGTCTAGGAATAGGTTGATTATCTAACAAAAGGAACTGGTATGAACTGAAAGAGACTGTGCTTAAACAGAAGAAGGCTGATTTGCTTTTCCCTGGCAATACAAAGATTTTTCTTGCACTTTCACTTGAACTGGGGCTTGAGAACAAGATGAGTTATAAATAATACAACTTTTTTTTGTATCTGATATATAGTTTGTAAGTTTTTACCTTACTACATATGAGAGAGAAAGGGTTATTATTCCTCTGGGGAAGCTGTATATTATAATGATCCAAAATATTGTGCTAATATGGTGATTACCAATCACATGCAACTATTTTATTTTATTATTTATTATTATTATTATTTTCTTTTTTTTTTTGAGACAGGGTCTCCCTCTGTAGCCCAGGCTAGAGGGCAGTGGTGCGATCTCAGCTCACTGCAACCTCTGCCTCCCAGGTTCAAGCAATTCTCCCGCCTCAGCCTCCCAAGTAGCTGGGATTACAGGTGCCACCACACCTGACATATTTTTGTATTTTTAGTAGAGAAAGAGTTTCACCATGTTGGTCAGGCTGGTCTCGAACTCCCAACCTCAGGTGATCCACCTGCCTTGGCCTCCCAAAGTCCTGGGGTTACAGGCAAGAGCCACTGTGCCCAGCCCACACGCAATTATTTTAATTGAAATTAAATAAAATTAAAACTTCTATTTATACTTCAACTTTCATGTGCTCATTTCAGGCAGTATTCATATGGTTAGCAGTCACCCTATTGGCAATGCAATACAGATGTACAGAAAATTTTCATCATCACAGAAAGTCTTATTTGACAGTGTCTGATTACTCTGCCAACACTCCTCCTCCACGTTTGCCAGTACTTGTTATTGTCTTTTTTAATACAGCCATCATAGTGGGAATGAAGTTGTATCTCACTGTGGCTTTGATTTGCATTTCCCTAATCACTAATATGTTCAATATCTTTTCATGTGCTTCTTGGCCAGTTGTATATCTTCTTTAGAAAGTTATCTATTCAAATCCTTTGGACATCTTCTGTTGGGTTGTCTTTTTATCTATTTATTTATTTATTTATTTATTTTGAAATGGAGCCTCGCTCTGTCGCCCCAGGCTGGAGTGCAGTGGGGCGATCTCGGCTCACTGCAAGCTCCGCCTCCCGGGTTCACGCCATTCTCTTGCCTCAGCCTCCCGAGTAGCTGGGACTACAGGCGTCCACCACCACGCCCGGCTAATTTTTTGTGTTTTTAGTAGAGACGGGTTTTCACCATGTTAGTCAGGATGGTCTCGATTTCCTGACCCGGTGATCAGCCCGCCTCAGCCTCCCAAAGTGCTGGGATTACAGGCGTGAGCCACCATGCCCCACCCCGCTTATATATTTTGGATACAACTCTCCTATCATATCTATAATTTGTAGTATTTGCTCCCATTCTGTAGATGTTCTTTTCACTTTGTTAATGATATCCTTAGGAGCACAAAAGGCTTTAATTTCAATTAAGTTCAAAGTATCTGTTTTTCTCTTGTCGTTTGTGCTTTTGGTGTCCTATCTAAGAAACCATTGCATAATTGAGAGAACAATGGTTTATGCCTAAGCTTTCTTCTGAGAGTTTTATAGTTTTAGCCCTTACATTTGTGTCTATGATTTATTTTGAGTTAATTTTTATATACGGTATCAGGTGGAAGTCCAAATTCATTCTTTTGCATGTGGCTATTCAGTTGTCCCAGCATCATTTATTGAAAAGACTATTCTTTCCCCAGTGATTTTTTTTTTTTTTTTTTTTTTTTTTGAGACAGAGTCTGGCTCAGTCGCCCAGGCTGAAGTGCAGTGGCGGGATCTGGGCTCACTGCAAGTTCCGTCTCCCGGGTTCACGCCATTCTCCTGCCTCAGCCTCCCGAGCAGCTGGGACTACAGGTGCCCGCCGCCACGCCCGGCTAGTTTTTTGTATTTTTTTAGTAGAGACGGGTTTCACCGTGTTAGCCAGGATGGTCTCGGTCTCCTGACCTCGTGATCTGCCCTCCTCGGCCTCCCAAAGTGCTGGAATTACAGGCATGAGCCACCGTGCCAGGCCAATTTTTGTATTTTTTAGTAGAGATGGGGCTTCACCACTTTGGCCGGGCTGGTCTCGAACTCCTGACCTCATGATCCACCCCACCTGCCTCTGCCTCTGCCTCCCAAAGTGCTGGATTACAGGCGTGAGCAACAGCACTTGGCCTTTAAAGTATATATATATATATATATACACACACACACACATATAGTTATACTTTAAGTTCTGGGATACATGTGTGAAACGTGCAGGTTTGTTGCATAGGTATACACGTGCCATGGTGGTTGGCTGCACCCATCAATTCTTCAATTCTATTTCTTCTTCTTCTTTTTTTTTTTGACGGAATTTCCACTCTTGTCGCCCAGGCTGGAGTGCAGTGGGGTGATCTTGGCTCACTGCAACTTCCGCCTCGCGGGTTCAAGCAATTCTCCTGCCTCAGCCTCCGGAGTACCTGGGATTACAGGCCCCACCACCACACCCAGCTATTGTGTTTTCAGTAGAGACAGGGTTACTCCATGTTGACCAGACTGGTATCTAACTCCTGACCTCGTGATCCACCCGTGTCGGCCTCCCAAAGTACTGGGATTACAGGCCTGAGCCACCATGCCTGGCCAATTTTTCTTCTTTTTTAATAGAGGCATTTTGTGTATAAAATTTCCTCTGATAATTGTTTTTATTGCAGCTCATAGTTTTAGTATGTTATATTTTTGTTTTCATTTTTCTCAAAGTATTTTTAAATTTCTATTGTGATTTTTTTGACACATTTATTATTTAAAAGTATGTTGTCTACTGCTTACTTGTGAATCTTTTCAAATTTTCTTGTGTTATTATCCCTAATTTCATCCCACTGTGTTTGGAGACGATATTTTTTATTATTTCAGTCCTTTTACATTTATTGTTTTGTGGCCTAACATATGATTCATTGCAGAGAACATTCTATGTACATTTGAGATGTGTATTCTGCCTCCTTGAGTAGAGTGTTCTATAGGTGTCTGTCAGGTCTAATTGGTTTACAATGTTGCAATGTTGTTAAAGTCTTCTTTTTTTTTTTTTTTTTTTTTTGAGACAGAGTGTCACTGGGTCGCCCAGGCAGGAGTGCGGTGTGCAATCTAGGCTTACTGCAACCTCCACCTCCCAGGTTCTATCTATTTCCCTTGCCTTAGCCTCCCAGGTAGCTGGGATTACAGGTGTGTGCCACCACATGCTCAGCTAATTTTTGTATTTTCAGTAGAAACAGAGTTTTGCCATGTTGGCCAGACTGGTCTCCAACTCCTGGCCTCCAGTGATCTGCCTGCCTTGGCCTCCCAAAGTGCTGGGATTACAGGCGCGAGCCACCACGTCCAGTCCAAAGTCTTTTTTTTTTTTAATCAATCTTCTTTTCATATTCATTATTGAAAGTGGGTATTGAAGTCTCCAGGTATTTTTTAAAATTGTCTATTTCTCTTATCAATTCTGTCAGTGTTTGTTTCATGTATTTTGAGTTTCTGTTGATAGGTACATATATATTTATAATAATTGTGTTTTCCTAATGGATTTTTTTTTTTTTTTTTTTGAGACAGAGTCTCACTCTGTTGCGCAGGCTGGAGTACAATGGTATGATCTTAGCTCACTGTAGCCTCCACCTTCTGGGTTCAAGCGATTCTCCAGCCTCAGCCTCTCTAGTAGGTGGAATTACCAGTGTGTGCCAACACACCCAGACCTAATTTTTGTATTTTTAGTAGAGACAGGGTTTTGCCATATTGGCCAGGCTGGTCTTGAACTCCTGATCTCAGGTGATCTGTCCACCTCAGCCTCCCCCAAAGTGCTAGTCCATTTACATTTACATTCAATTATTGATAAAGTAAAACATGTTTATAATTTTCTAAATTTATTTTCTAGATGGTTTATACTTTTTTGTTCTATTTCATGAGTACTACATTTTTTCATGTTAAATACATTTTCTACTGTACTATTTTAATTCCCTTGTTGTTTCTTTTTCTGTATAGTTTTGTGTTATTTTGTTACTGGCTGCCCTAGGGGGTTACAATGAATATTTTTAAACAATCTAGTTCCAATTAGTACCAAGTTAACTTCAATATTATACCAAGACTTTGCTCCAATATAGTTCCTTTCCCTCTCCCACTTTGTGCTATTATTGTCACAAATTACATATTTAAACATTATAAGTCCATTAACACAGCTTTTTAATTATTGCTCTCTGCAGTTGTCTTTTAAATCAGTTAGAAGAGTTACAAACAAAATACATTTATATTGATTTTATATTGACCTACATAGTTAGTGTTCTTTCTTTCTTCATGCAACTGTGTAATGTCTTTCATTTCAACCTGAAGAATTTATTTTATTTTTAATTTTAAATTTAATAATTTAAATTTATTTATTTTAAAAATACACAGGGTCTCACTGCTGCCCAGGCTGATCTCAGATTCCTGGGCTTAAGCAGTTCTCCTGCCTTGGCCTCCCAAAGTGCTGGGATTACAGGCGTGAGCAACCCCTCCCATTCCCTTTTAGTATTTCTTTCTTTTTTTTTTTTGAGGCGGAGTCTCGCTCTGTCGCCCAGGCTGGAGTGCAGTGGCTGGATCTCAGCTCACTTCAAGCTTCACCTCCTGGGTTTACGCCATTCTCCTGCCTCAGCCTCCCGAGTAGCTGGGAATACAGGCGCCCGCCACCACGCCCAGCTAGTTTTTTGTATTTTTTTAGTAGAGACGGGGTTTCACCGTGTTAGCCAGGATGGTCTCGATCTCCTGACCTTGTGATCCGCTCGTCTCGGCCTCCCAAAGTGCTGGGATTACAGGCTTGAGCCACTGCGCCTGGCCGCCTTTTAGTATTTCTTGAGAACAATTCTCCTAATGAGAAATTTTTCTCAGTGGTTTTTTTTGTTGTTGTTGTTTTTAAAGCTAGGAAAGTCTTAATTTCTCCTTTGCTTGTGAAGGATAGTATTGGTGAAATTGTATACAATTCTTGTTTGATGGCATTTTTCTTTAAAGACTTTTAATATGATATTCATCGCCTCTTGATCAAGAGTATGTTACTGCATTTTTTTTTCTGCTCTTTTCTTTTGTGTGTGTGTTTGTGTGTGTTTGTTACTGCATTTCAAAGCCTTCTAGAGAGGTCTAATTCCCCAGATTTTCCCTTTTTCTATCTTTCTTTCTTTTTTTAGAGATGAGGATCTTGCTATGTTGCCCTAGCTGGCCTCAACCCTTGGGCTCAAGCAAACCTTCCCCATCAGCCTCCCAAAGAGTTTGGATGACAGGTGCATGTCACCACTCTGAGCCTCTTTTAAGTCTTTTGTTTGTTTCTTTGTTTGTTTGAGACAAGGTCTTGCTCTTTCAACCAGGCTGGAGTGCAGTGGTGTGAACAGGGCTAAGGTAGCCTCAAACTCCTAGGCTCAAACCCTGCCTCAGCCTCCTGAATGGCTGGGAATATGTTTTGTTTTTTTTTTTTTTGTTTTTTGTAGAGACAGGATTTCACCATGTTGTCCAGGCTGGTCTCCTTTTAAGTTTCTGATTCAGCTTTTTATTTGCCCAATTGGTATCACTGCTTCAGTCACTTCAGTGGCAAATCATTGCCACTGATTGGTTTTGACAAATGCCCTCAGGATAGGAATGTATTGGTCAAATAAAGGTAAGTCCTGAGAATGGGATCTTTCCCAGGAGTCTTCAGTCGGGTCAAATAATGACAATTCTCTTTAGATTAGGGTTTGGGGGTTTATACCAAACCTGTTCCTTCCTCTCAAATAACTGTTATGCTGCTGTTTTTCATAGCTACCATGATTGTCAAGTTCATTTTCAGGGCCACTGTGGAGCTGGGGAGAGAAGGATAAGAGTAAGACAAGTTAAAATATTAAAAGCTTCCTGTTTTTATTGAGATTCAGTTGTTTTTCTTGAATCGATGATGCTCAGATTGTTGCAAGCCTTAATTAATTTCCGATGTTTTGAAAAAATGACTTTTGCAATTTTTGCCAGTGTTCTCATTGTTTTTATGGGGCCGCAGGCCTTTGGAGGTATATACTCCACTGTTCTGGAAGTGCCATCCCTTATTTGCTCTTTTTTTGTTTGTTTGTGTTTTGAGACAGGGTCTCCCTCTGTCACACAGGGTAGGGTGCAGTGATCCAGTCATAGCTCACTGCAGCCTCAACCTCCTGGACTCAAACAATCCTCCCACCTCAGCCTTCTGAGTAGCTGGGACCATAGCCTAGAGCCACTGCACCCAGCTAATTTTTAAATTTTTTGTAAAGACAGAGTCTCACTATGTTGCCCAGGCTGGTCTCAAACTCCTGGGCTCAAGAGATCCTCCCTCCCCAGCCTTCCAAAGTGCTGGGATTCTAGGCATGAGCCACCACGCCTGACTCACTATTTGTTTTAAATCTAAGCTTAACTATCCACACCTGTGTGACCCTGGGCAAGGTGTATAATTTTGCCGGTACCTACCTATGTCTTGTAAACAATAAATGAAATAATATAGATAATACTGTAAAGTAGTTAGCACAACACTCATTTGGGCCAGGCGAGGTGGCTCACGCCTGTAATCCCAGCACTTTGGGAGGCCAAGGCGGGGGATCACCCGAGGTCGGACGTTCGAGACCAGCCTGGCCAACATAGCGAAACCCTGTCTCTACTAAAAACACAAAAATTAGCCGGGTGTGGTGGCAGGCACTTGTAATCCCAGCTAGTAGGGAGGCTGAGGCAGGAGAATCGCTTGAACCTGGGGGGCAGGGGTTGCAGTGAACTGAGATGGCGCCAATGCACTCAGCCTGGATGACCGAGTAAGACTGTCTCAAAAATAAATAAGTAAATAAATATAATAAAAAATAAAAATAAATACATTTTAAAAAGTGAGTGTTCAGAGGCTCATGCCCGTAATCCCAGCACTTTGGGTGGCTGAGGTGGGTGAATCACTTGAGCCCAGAAGTTCAAGACCAGTCTGGGCAACATCATGAGACCCCATGTCAAAAAAAAAAAAAAAAAAGGTGAGTGTTCAACAAATGTAAGCACCTCTGGGGGAAACTTTTTTTTAAATTTTTTTTTGAGGTGGAGTCTCGCTCTGTCACCCAGGCTGGAGTGCAATGGCACGATCTTGGCTCACTGCAACCTCCGCCTCCTGGGTTCAAGCAATTCTCCTGCCTTAGCTTCTGGAGTAGCTGGGATTACACGTGCACGCCACCATGCCCGGCTACTTTTTCTATTTTTAGTTTCACCATGTTGGCCAGGTTGGTTTCGAACTCCCAACCTCAGGTGATCACTCAACTTGGCCTCCCAAAGTCCTGGGATTATGGGCATAAGCCACTGCAACCCAGCCGCTTTTTTGTTCATTTAACCATATATTCTGGAGATATTTATACATCAAACATTAAAAACTTCCCCATTATTTTTTGTGCTATTCCACTGGTCATAATTATTCAGTCAGTCTCATGTTGAAAGACATTTAAATTGTTTTTAATCTTTGACTATCACCACGATATTGCAATAAATAGTTTTTATTTTACACAGGGAAATCTAGCCCTGTGTGTTATTAAAACATATGTAAGTGCTACTATGATTAAAATGGTTTGGTAATGGTACATAAATAGATAAAGAGATAAGAACAAAAGAATAGAAAATTCAGAAACAGGCCCTAAAATATACACGAACCAGTATTTTCTGTTTTTGAGGACAATTCCATTATTATTTGGAACACACCAGCCTATTGCAGGCAAGAAAAACAGTCAGTTTCTGAAGGAAACAGTCCAACCTTTTAGTTGTGACTAATCCTGGCTTCAAATAGTTTACTGGATTTGGCTTTATTGAAATAAACAAAAGTTTGAGTTAGCAAAAAAAGGTCTGCATTGCAAAATTAATTTTTACTTAATAGAATTTCCCCCTTTTCCCACTGCTTCCAGAGTTTCCAACAGCATATAACTTTATAAAGTTAATTTTTGCTGTTATGGTAAAATATATATAACACAAAAATGAAAATGACCATTTTAACATTTCGTAAGTATCCAGCCCAGTGGTATTGAGCATATTCATACTGTTATGCAACCATTACCACCTTTTTCCCAAAGTGAAACTCCGTACCCATTAAAAAATAGCTCCAGCCAGGCATGGTGGGAGGCTGAGGCGGGTAGATCACTTGAGCTCAGGAGGTTGAGACCAGCCTGGAGAGCAATCAGGTGGACAACAGCTGGAGCCAAGGAGAATTTATCTATGCAGTGTATTGGCAGACGCCAGGTCTAATTTATCTTGAAGATGAGTAACAGAATAAAAGTAATTAAAACAATACAATCTAAAACAACATTCGAAGGTTTAGAAACACCCTATAGCATAACTGGAAAGGAATAATTCAGAAGAAAAACATATTTTTAGTATAAAACAAAAAGGGAAATTTAAGTCCAAGAAATATAATTAAATTTCAAAGAGCATGAGTTTCTTGTTTAAAAAAAAAATCAAAAAGGCTGGGCACGGTGACTCACGCCTGTAATCCCGGCACTTTGGGAGGCCTAGGCGGGCGGATCATCAGGTCAGGAGATCAAGACCATCCTGGCTAACATGGTCAAACCCCGTCTCCACTAAAAATACGAAAAATTAGCTTGGCATGGTGGTGGGCATCTGTAGTCCCAGCTACATCAGAGGCTCAGGCAGGAGAATGGCGTGAACCTGAGAGGCGGAGCTTGCAGTGAGCCGAGATCGCACCACTGCCCTCCAGCCTGGGTGACAGAGCGAGACTCTGTCTCAAAAAAAAAAAAAAAAAAAAAAAGATAGAGTTATGCCTTTCATATTGTTAAAAGATATACACCACACTCAAAAATAACTTCATGGATTAAATAGAAAATCTGTGAAATGTATGTAATTGACACTCTTAGAAATACAGGTAGAAGTTAAGAGGCACCAATTCATGGGTGGAGACTTCCCAAATGCTTTCATAAAAACACTTAAATAAACCACACACACCCACAGTTGAAAACATTTTCTAATAATTAAAACTTACATATTCCAAAATTTAGTATTTTAATGATGAAATTGTTTCACATACTCATGTGCACTCTAAACATTTTGTAAGATAAAAATGTGACTTTTAAAACTGGAAAATATAATTTGTTACACATTTTCAAACATCAAGTTTTAAGTGGACCAGAACAGCACAATGTAACTTGGAGTCTCTCTCCTAATGCCTAAATGTAATGTGATGTTCTAAATTGTATCCTGGTACAGAAAATTGACATTAAATAAACTGAGGAATTCTGAACAAGTATGATTTTTATGTATCAATAATTCATCCATATTGATTCATTAATTGTATCAAATATACCATACTAAGATATTAATAATAGAGAAAACTGGGTTTGGGCTTTACAGGAACACCATACTATCATCATAAGTTTTCTGTAAATCTAAAATGGTTCTAAAATTAAAATTCCATTTAAATCAATTGCAATATATACAATTAATTAAATCTGAATTGTGGAAAATATAGCTTTTATTATAATTTTTCTTGACATCTTCTGAAGACAAAGCTTTTATTTTCTATTTTTAGGTGAAATTGAACACATTTTCAGTCAAACTGTTTACTTATAACAATATTTGCAATACTAAAAGTTTTATAACACAGATTCATAATAATGGAAAGCAAAGCATACTGTTGGTGTTATTTTTGGAATGCTATATGAAACACATAACCTCCTACTTAAGATTTATAATAACAATTCTATGGTATTCCATGAGGGAATATAATTTACATAAAATATAAGTTAATTTTATCTCGATGATTGTGAAAAGGTTAACAAATAAGAATCTGTTTCTAGATTAGAAAGAAATATCAACTATATAATTCTTTACTTTTAAAATATTATAGACATGATAAGTATTGTAATAATAACAAAAACAGTATCAAATGTTTTACATATATTCTGTCATCTGCCCTTAACCAGATTCTTTAACTTAACCTTTTTGAGAGGAGCTACCTATGAAGTCTAAAAACGTTTATTTCAAATTTGTTTTAATATTAGCAACTCTTCAATTTTTCCTGACCCTGCCAATAAATTCATCTTCCTAATATCTCTTACTCTGTAAATTTCTCTCTATTTCTTAGAGAGAGAGAGAGAGAGAGAGAGAGAGAGAGACTAAGACAGAAAGAGAGAATTCATAGGAAAATAAGAAAGGAAGGGTTATAATAATAGCTTCCTTTCATTTCTCCATCCTGAAGTCCCCATTTTCATCTCTGAGAGCTGATCTGGAATAGGGTAGGCTAAAGGAACAGAGAAAATCAGAGTGCTAGAAAGAGCTAGAAAGGGAACAGGTGACCTGAAGATCAAATACTAAAGAAGGGGCTAATAGATGGCAAGGAAAGTGGTGAGCATGGCATGCAGGTAGATGGGATTCTCGTTAGTGAAGCCCCACAGGGTGGAGGGTAATCCCATGCAAGGGTCAAGTGTAATTCAGTGACAACATAGGCAACATAGGAGACCTACCACAGTGAACCAGCGATTGGCATGTTTGTAAGGACTGTGTTCGGATTGCAGTTTTTTAAAAAGATTCAGTGATCTTGAAATTGGCATTCCATGTCATTTTAAAAGATTAAATGGTAAAGCAAATGTTTTATTCACGTATCTTTATTTCTCCCCCCACACTTTTCCCTCAACTCTTCTTTTTTTTAAAGTGGAAGTTTAAAATCCCATCTCACACTCATTTTTTTAGAAGTAGAAATAATGGGAAAACGTCACTTGGATAGGGAGCGCTTTAGTAGAGCCGCGTCATAATTTAGCCTTTACTGCCGCTTAGTGGTAACGAAGAGACAAAAGTTAGAGGATCAATTGAGCAAGTCAGCGAGTGATAGCAATGCAACTCAAATTTATTGAAGAGTATTTAATTGTAATTCCTTTTTTATATTTTGTAGGCAAAGAGCTCTTACTGTTTTACACTCAAGGTTTATTGAATATACTTTTTTTTTTTTTTTTTTTTTGGGGAAAGAATTTCGCTCTTTTAGCCCAGGCTGGAGTGCAATGGTGCGATCTCGTCTCACTGCAACCTCTGCCTCCTGGTTCAAGCGATTGTCCTATCTCTGCCTCCCAAGTAGCTGGGACTACAGGCACGCGCCACCACGCCCAGTTAATTTTTGTGTTTTTAGTAGAGACGGGGTTTCACTATGTTGGCCAGGATGGTCTCAGTCTTTTGACCTCGCGATCCACCTGCCTTGGCCTCCCAAAGTGCTGGGATTACAGGCGTGAACCACCGCACCCGGCCAAATAAACTTTCTACAACAAAGTTTTATGTTATAAGCATTGTATGACTTTTAGTATTACCTGAAACGTAATGACACTTGGGCAAGAATTGTTGGTTGTTTTTGTATTCTGATTACATAACTGCATTTTGAGAGGCTGAATATAAACTAAATGCATCCTTAGCTGCTGGCCTAGGAACTTACTTCCCCTGAGTGAAGCTGCACATTGGGAATTGTGGGTGGTAGAACATGTTTATTAAAATAGTTTATTCTCTTCTTATTTTATTATATTATGCCTTTATTTGTAGTAATTTATTAATGTGTCATGTTTCCCTTAAGCTTCCTAATGTCAAGACTATTTATTATCATTTTTTGTTTCTTAATGACTTGCCCATAATTACTGCTCAATAAATGCTTGCTCAGTTAATCTAATTGAGTAAGGCAAAACAATGTCATTATCACTATTAATTAAAACAGAGCAGGAACTCTAAAGTATGTTTCTCAAAACATACTTTTTTCCCCCAAATCACCAGGCCACTTTAGAACTAGAAATCATGGAAAAGGTATTGGAGTCGTCATTGGATGACCTTGGCTTTACTCATATGTACTCTAACCAAATGGATACAGATCAGAGAGTCTCAGCGTTAAAACAGACCATAGACATCACGTACACCAATAGTTAAACCAGAAAAAATATTCCAAGGAACACTTGGAAGGTGTATTGAACTGCTAAAAACCTAAAAGTTAAAAGTTAAGAGAACTAAGAATCCAAATGGTGATTGCTTGGAAAAAAAAAAAAATGCTAGCACGACACTATGGCTCACTCTTATAATCCCAGCACTTTGGGAGCCCGAAGTAGGAGGGTTGTTTTAGGCTAGGAGTTCCAGACCAGCCTGGGCAACAGGTAAGACCATGTCTCTACAAAAAATGAATAAGTAAACAGCCAGATGTGGTGGCCTGTCCTTGTAGTCTCAGCTACCTGGGAGGATTGCTTGACCCCAGGAGTTCGAGGCTGCAATGAGCTATGATCATATCACTGCACTTCAGCCTGGGTAACACGGGAAGACCCTGTCTCAAAAATAAAAATTTAAAAAAAGCCATCTCACAAAAGAACACTACTAACCACTACTCCAAAGAACATATACTTTTAGCAAAAGTAGCTTCATGTGGTTTGTGCGCATTTTTAAATATTTAAAAGTGATCCACGCTTTATATATGGTTCTAAATGCTTCTGTAAGATCTTGGATTTATTTTAGTTTGAACCTTTCATGTATTGCTTAAGCAAGTGGGTGAGAGAAGTGTGCCTTCTCTTAGCTCTCCCTCACTGAAGATGGGAACGCAGCTCTCCGCAGTGGCACCTGGGACCCCTGGCTGCAGTGCCCAGGTGACATTCCTGTGGAGAAAAGCACTTTAGGGCCAGTCTGCAGACACCCTCTCATGTATCTTCTGCTTTACCATGAAACCTGGGAGAAAACAAAGGGGAAAAATGTGAGAACTACGCTGCCCTTCCCGAATAGAAACCTGTTGGGCAGAGGCACACGCAGCTGAGGACAGAGCGCAGCATTTTACATTAAATTTGCACATAGTTTCTGTGACCTCATTTGACAGACTGTTTTTGAGCTCCCTGTTGCAAATGTGTCTATCTTCCTGTTCATTTAAACCTAAGGGAATACTCACATCAGCCGCAAGAGGTGACTCTGTTGCACTATTGCTCCTGTATTCTCTTACGGCTGTCACAATGACACTGATATCACACAGTGACATGAACCTGGACGTAGGGCAGGGTATGTGCAGAAGAAGACTGTGCCATGGTTAGCCCAGCACTCATTCAATCAGCTAAAATTGTGATAAGGGAAAATGAAACACGTGTCAAACACTACATTTAAGGTACCCAGAAGTGAAAATGGAATAATCTTGACCGATTCATGATGGCAAAGCCACATTGCCTGTGTCATTCACAGTCCTTCTCTGTGATCTGTGTTTATGGAGTAGATCTATGTATAGCCTCTCTTACATAGAATAAGGTTCAATTGAAGGTGACAGAAAATTCCCAAAATAACAGTCCCTTAGAGAAGTTAGCATACTTCTTGCTCACGTAAAATCAGGCAGAGGCTTGGCTATCCAGGTTTGGTGTGGCAGCTCTGCTTCATGAGCCATCAGAACTCCGCACTCCCCAGCTGTGCCCAGGGCACATACGGCTGCTGGAGCCCCAGGAAACACAACTGCATCGCAAGCTGCAGTCATGAAAAAGGAGTAGAAAAAACAAAAGACTTCCTCCCGTAAGGAAAGTCCCTGGAAGTCACAGACAAACAATTCTGCCTCTACCTCACCTTCCCAACTTTAGTTCCATGGCCACACTGACCTGCAAGGGAGGCTAAGAAGTGTAGTATTTACATGGATGTTGATGTTATCAACTGAATATGTGGGGCTGTAGTAACTAACAAAAAAATGAGAGAATAAATACCGGGAAGAAACTAGGATTTTTAGATGCACAGAACACTCATTCTATAATCTTAATAGTTTCTTTTTAAGAAACTATTTTATGTTAACAAGAAAAGACTTGCAAAATCCAACAGAACACTGAGAAGCATATGATTAGGTAAATCAAAGTAGGAAAAACTTTAATAGGTTGAAAAGATGTGAAGGGAAACTCAGAAAAATTAGTCATCAGATAAATGACACAAAAGAGCACTTTAGGCCAGGCACGGTGGCTCACGCCTGTAATCCCAGCACTTTGGGAAGCCGAGGCGGGTGGATCACCTGAGGTCAGGAGTTCAAGAACAGCCTGGCCAACATGGTGAAATCCCGTCTCTATAAAAACACAAAAGATTAGCTGGGCATGGTGGCAGGCGCCTGTAATTCCAGCTACTTGGGAAGCTGAGGCAGGAGAATCGCTAGAACCCGGGAGGCAGAGGTTGCAGTGAGCAGAGATTGCACCATTGCACTCCAGCCTGGGCAACAAGAGTGAAAGTCTGTCTCAAAAAAAAAAAAAAAAAAGAAAAAAGAAAAGCACTTTATATCAATTTATTAATTTTAGAAATTTGGATTATGCCAAAATTAGTGGAAATGTATGTGGACGTGTTCATGTTTTATCTCAAGGATTCAGACACACTTGGAGATTTTCTTCACACTTCGTGAAAATAATTATGCATATACTTTATGTCCCAACCATCAAAGCCTGGGCATATTCCCCTGACAAGAAGCCATGGAGGACATTTTCAAAGATCTTATTTGCAACATTTAGTGTACTGCAACATATACTAAATTTAAATGCCTTTTACTTGGAGATTTTATGCATAAGACATGGTTGTGTTTATTGTATACATTTATATTGATATACATATATATTTCTCTATATATATCATAGCTTTTACACACAATTTTATATAAATGTATTTGCAGGTGACAAGAGGGCCCAATGGTCCCTAGTATAAATGTATTTGCATCTGTTTTTTGTTTGTGTGTGTTTATTTTCTGATTGTGTTTATTTTATATATTTACATTTATAGATGTATATATTTTTCTTTATATATAATAGCAATTACACACAATTTCATCATGATGCAATATAGCTATATTAACTATATATTCTATAGGAAATAGATACATGTGCAAATATATGCGTACATACATACAAATAAAGCACTATTAGTAGGCCTCAAAAACAGTATTGTGTGAGTACAGTGAGCATATTCTAAGAAGTGGATGGCTGTCTATAAATAAATGACTTAAGCATGCTATTTCCCGCACTCCTACACTTACCAAGATGGAAGGGTTTTCCCATCTTTTTACTTGAATAAACTCTTGGAAATGGGATTCTCTTTCCTTGATTATTTCAGGTTGACAAATTTATACCAAAATAATGGGCTGTTATAATCAATATCTTTATGATTGGTTTTCCTAAATTTTTTTTTTTTTTAATATTAAGTTGTATCCTGGCTGGGTGCGGTGGCTCACACCTGTAATCCCAGCACTTTGGGAGGCCAAGGTGGGTGGATCACGAGGACAAGAGATTGAGACTAGCCAGGCCAACATGGTGAAACCCCGTCTCTACTAAAAATACAAAACTTAGCCGGGCATGGTGGTGGTCACCTGTAGTATCAGCTACACGGGAGGCTGAGGTAGGAGAATCACTTGAACCCGGGAGGTGGAGGTTGCCTTGAGCCGAGATTGCACCGCTGCACTCCAGCCTGACAGAGCGAGACTCCGTCTCAAAAACAAAAAAAAACTAAGTTGTATCCCTTGCTTGCCTTTTATTTTCCACAAGCGGATGAAGCTTCCTCCCCCACAAGCAGATGGAAGAACCTGTACAGGGTCACTTCAGGGAAGCTACACGGCAGGGTGGAAGTAGAATGGACCCGCACGCTTTTAAAACATTTTTTCACTTTGGTTCTTGGAGGACCCAAGGCGCTTGTAAAGAAGAAGAAGGAGGTGGACTGTGAGTTTGTAGCTAAAAGAAGGAGAGAGATGACCCAGCAACCTAGAGAAGCAGGAAGAAAGTGTTTGTTCCACCTTCCCTTCCTCTCCAGAATTCTACAGGGTCTGGAGAAGAGCAGAGGGGTCTCCGTCCCCCAGGAGAGGGCCCGGCCAGACCCTGCCGAATGCAGAGAGCTATCTGCAGGGCAGCGTCCAGGCAGACAGGACCGGGGCAGCTTCACAGAAGATTCCCCCAGTACGGTGAGGCGTAGAAACAGCAGTGAGCCAGCACTTCTGAAGGAGACGCCTTAGCTCAACTCATCTTTCTTGAAGAGGCTTTGCTCCTGAGGAGTCCCTGTACTTCTCTTTCTGCCAGAGTAAATCTAGCTCCCATGCACTTACTGTCAAGGCACGTGACGACTCTATAGCATCCCCAGGAATCATCAAAATCTGAACTAAAGACCCAGAGCATAGGTGGTTGGCTGCTGAGTGACCCCCAACAAAGGCAAGATGGTTGGATCCTTCCTTGCAGACCTCAGGTCTTGCTATTCTCCAGTGAGGAGGGAGGAGACTCCAAATGGTTGCCATCACCCAGACCTCCTTCCCACAATGCTCACGCAGAGGGGATGAGGCAGAAGAGCCACTGGCTGCCTGGCCGTTCACCCCTGATATTTGGTTGTATTCTCCGTGTCTCACTCTAGGACTGTTTATTCATTTCCTGATGCTCTGGGACACAGAAGAGAGGGCTGACTGGCTGTTCTGGGATGAATGGAGATGCCAAAAGCCTGTGGAACCGGGTAATATCAGGTGATCTTCCATTCAAGTCCTATCTGGTTGGTACCTCCATGAGATTTTAAAAGTAGAAAAGATGGGCTTTCTGGAGGTCCATGCACTCCAGCCTGGCCTTTGGTTGCAGAGGCCAGCTGGGAAGCTAGCAGTGCTTCTGGCCAAGACTAGATTCCTAGCCCAGGGCCTCGGGGCTCTCTGTAGCTTCCCAACTTGTGCATGCACAGTTCATATGTGACATGATAGACTCTCATCACTGCACAAGCTAGGCTTTAGTTTGGTGACAGACATTATCCATTCACCCGAGTCAGCAGTATCCAACAGACTTTTTCTGATGTGGTTTTCTTTGCCTGCCACCTATTTCGGAGTCTAGGAAGCCAGAACCCTGTTTGCCATGTGTTTTATTCTTATGAAAGAAACCTCATGCACCTGTCCCCTCAAGTACCTCAAGAACAACTGCAGAGTTTTCTCAGTCCAGATGAAACTGGCTGGAACAAACTTCCTCAGAATTGAGTAGCCTTCAGAGTCTGACCCATTTTCCCGGTTCCTGAAAGCTGTCAACGGTCCTCAGCAGAGGCCTTCCCTGGCCTCACTGTCCCTCCAGCCTTTTACCATCGTGATCCTCCTGCACTCGCACTGCCCCCAGCACATGCTGAAGGCTCAGACCTGGCCTTTCTTTCTCTCTGCGCAAAGGCTCTTCTCTACCCACTTAAATAGGACACGCATATGCACTTAAGGCGTTCAAAAGAAGAGCACCGATCCTGACTGCCAGGTTCTGGGGTTGTGAACAACTTTTGCACTGGAGGGTGACAGCACCTGGGCTGGGTCTGGTTAAAGGGTGGTGGGCTGGTGTTTGCCATCAGTGTAGGGTCACTTGGAAGTGATGGGGTAAAACTCCTGTGGTCGAGCTGGGCGCGGTGGTTCACAGCTGTAATCCCAGCACTTTGGGCAGCCGAGGAGGGCGGATCACCTGAAGTCAGGAGTTCAAGACCAGCCTGGCCAACATGGTGAAACCCTGTCTCTGCTAAAAATGCAAAAATTATCCGGGTGTGGTTTCCCACGCCTGTAATCCCAGTTACTCAGGAGGTTGAGGCAGGAGAATTGCTTGAACCTGGAAGGCAGAGGTTGCAGTGAGCTGAGATCGCACCACTGCACTCCAGCCTGGGCGGCAGAGTGAGACCACGTCTCTAAATAAATAAATAAATAAATAAAAATAACAAAACAAAACAAAAAAACTCCTGTGGCCTTTGTGGCACCCCTCACAGTTAGCAGGTGGCAAGGTGGCCCAGTGTTCCCTAGTATAAATGTATTTGCATCTGTTTTTGTGTTTGTGTGTGTTTATTTTCTGGTTGTGTTTACTTTATACATTTATATTTATATGTGTCTATATATTTATCTCTATATATTATACACATATGTCCCTATATATGATATCTGTATTTACTGAGGTATAAATATATTGTGCAGCCAAGGGCAAACTTCTCCTTTTCCCTCTGAAGTTTCTCTTAAGTAACATCTGACCAAAGACATTAATCTGAGAAAAAGCATGTAAATGTATTAACATGCACATGAAATGTACAGAATATAGAAACTGAAAGAGAAGCAAAGGGTTGATGTTTTATGACATCTTCAGGTAACGCAAAGAATAGGGGCATGAATAGTGGCAAAACAGGGGATGGTGGCAAAACCAGTTATCAGAGGAGAGAGAAAGGCCTGGCTAGGAAAGGTGGTCCTGTTATTTACAAGAATCCTCGAAGATAGTAGCCCTCAGAGAAAGAGATGGTAGATGTTTTTTTTCCAGACCTCTAAAGGTGTCAGACTCTCAGTTCATCTTTCTTACATCCAGACAAGGAATGGCCTCAGAGCTTCAATTATGACTCTATCAATGCAGCTTTTCTATAAAGTTGAAATCTCACCTGCAAAAGACAACTTTGCAGGGCTCCTTCTGATTGCAGGCGCTCTGAAGGGCCATCTCAAAATATGTCAAAGAAGTATATTTTGGGTACAATATTATAGTTTCCATACGTCCGTGTGTGTGTGTGTGTTTGAGCGTAGATGATTTTTACTCTTCTGCATACAAAAACAGCACCACAGTCTGGTAAACAGCACTGCAATGTTGTATGCACAAATATCTGTATATCAATGTTTAATTATTTCCATGTTGATGCATATATTCACATGTTACATATTTCACAATACATTTTAAATATTCATATTTGTGTGTATATTTATTTCTAGTTGTATCTTTGCTTGTGTCTTCTATGTGTGAAACACTCCAGACGCGCAGATCGCCCCACACTGTTTTTTAAGGCAGAAATTCCAAATCCCTGAGCCCCCATGGAGTGCGGTTCCCCTGGCGGACTGGGAGGACGCAGCTGTGCTGAGAAAGCCTCACCTGTTCCTGCGTAGTTCAGTCAGCCAGGAAAGACACCCTTGAAAGCAACCGCCTAAGAGCACCTATGCTGACTGACAGGTTCTGGTGATGCAGACAGCTTTTAAGCTAGGGGATGACGGCCTTTGGACTGGCCCTGGTTCAAAGGAATGGTTGGGTATTTACCACCTGCAAAGGGGTCATGTAATTTGCCTTTTTGGCTCCCTGCCAGTAGGTGGCAGCATCGCCCAACAGCCAGGAGTGTAAAAGTACATGCATCTGTGTGTGTGGGGGGGGTGTCTTTGTGTGAGATTTTTGGGTTATGTTTAGTTTATACGTGTGTGTGTGTATACCCACATGGTTGAGGGTTTACAATTTATATATGAATATACATAAATATATTTATGAATATATGTACATACATGCATGTTTATATATAAATTTATGTGATTACATATGTTTACTAAGTAATACATGTTTTTATGTATTGGTTTACATATGTAGGCTTTCTTCTTCCTGCCTGGAGGCACACCACTACAAAGGGAAACAGCTCTAAAAAGTTCCATGTATAAATATCTATGTTTTAATTTTTATGTATTTATATGTTGATGCATATATTTATATATGTTATCTATTTCTTCATATATTAAAAATACAGACATGGATTTGTGTATGTGTTTGTTCGCATCATGCCTTAGCTGGTGCCCTGTGTGTGTGCAGCACTCCACACCGGCAGAGCGCACCGCTCCGTTCTCCAGAGCAGCAGTTTCCACATGCTGAGCCCCACCGATGGTTTATCCCCCGGAGAGTGGAAGGCACAGCTGTTCCATCTGGTTGCTACGTCCCTGAGCTTCAAAAAACAGAAGAGACAGGACTTTCTTTTGGGTGTAAGGCAATACAGTTTTCAGCCTAGACTTGGCGACCCGGAGTCTGTGCAGAAAGCTAGCGCTGCTGCTGTCCCAAAGCCAGATGCCAGGCCCGGAACCTCAGGGCTCCCCGGGGACTCCCCACTTGTGCACGTGCAGTTCAGTCTCCTGGGATGGACCTGCCTCACCCACAAGCTGGACCCGAGTTCTCTGAAAGGCGTCATCCATCCCCTGTGGATGGCCACATCCAGCATCTGCCTCTGACCTGGTTTTCCTCGTTTGCCACCTACACCGTGGACCAGAAAGCTTTGTCAAGCCAGACCCATTCCATGATTCTCAAAGTTTTGGACGAAGCCTCAAGCCTGTGGGTTCCCAGGTGTCTTTTTTTTTTTTTTTAAATTATTATTTTAGATGGAGTCTCACTCTGTCGCCCAGGCTGGATGTAGTGGCACGATCTTGGCTCACTGCAACCTCCATCTTCTGGGTTCAAGTGATTCTCCTGGCTCAGCCTCCTGAGTAGCTAGGATTACAGGCACCCGCCACCATACCTGGCTAATTTTTATATTTTTAGTAGAGACGGGTTTTCCCCATGTTGGCCAGGCTGGTCTTAAACTCCTGACCTCAAGTGATCCACCCGCCTCAGCCTCCCTCCCAGGGAGGGAGTCTTTAATCCAAGTGTTCTCCGGGTCTGCCCTGGTTTCTCCAGATGCAACTGGAGCCTGCCATAACAGGCTCACACAGATCTGTGCAGTCTTCAAAATAAATTGGGGGTCACTTTCCTGGTCCCCAAATGCTCTCAGGAGCACTCAGATCCATCCTGTCCTGGCCTCACTGTCCCTCTGGCCCGAGACCCCCTTACCCCACCCAGATTCATGCCGCACCCAGTGACTCCTGTGTGTTCAGACCTAGCCTGTTTTCATCCTCCTCCACCCACCCAAACCGGGACGCCTCTTTATGTTCCCACCTCAACTATCAGAAGAGGAGCCCGTCTTGACTGACAGCTTCTGGGTAAGTGGGCAGCTTTCCCTCTAGAAGACGATGGCGCTTGGCTGGATCTGGTCAAAGGGCCATATTCAGGGGTTTGTCATTTGTGGAGGCTCACACGGAACTGGCAGGAAAAGGGCCTCTGGGCCTTTTGTTCCACTCCACTGCCAGTCTGTGGTAAGGGGGCCCAATGGCTTCTCATATAAATGCACGTGCCTCTGTGTGGATTTGGGGTAACATGTTTGGGTTATGTTTATTTTATACATAGAGACTTGTACATATATACCTTCATTTATATATGTGTTCATATATATTTTTCTATATATAAATATAGGTATTATACAGAGTATTTACATTCATTTATATGAACATGCCTATATTTATGTGTGTGTGGATAGGTAGATAGGTAGGAACATAGATTTTTCTTCTTGCCTGAATAGAGAAGCACCACCATGGACAGGCAGAAAGTGCTACACGGTTTCCTGTATAAATATATATATATATATATGTGTGTATATATGTGTGTGTGTATATATGTGTGTATATGTGTGCATATATGTATATATATGAATATCTGTATGCTGATACATATCTATCTTTAACAAACACACATTTCTGTGTGTGGATAAATCTATTTCTTGCTGTGTCTTAGCTGGGGCCCTGCGTGTGTGAAACACTCCAGACCGACAGGCTGGGCCTCCCTGTTCCTCCAGAGCAGTGATTCCCAAAGCTCAGGCCCCACCCAGTATTGATTCTCTGGCCCAGTGGGAAGGTGCAGCTGTGCATTTGACTTTGGGCATCAGGGCCATTGCTTCCCTTGGTGTTTGGGGGAAAGTCACGCTGCTGCTCTTCGTCCCCAAATGCTCTCAAAGGCACTCAGTGCAGTCTCACTGTGGCCTGCCTGTCCCTCCACCCTGCACCATCTTACTGCCCCTGCCTTTCTCTGCTCCCAGTGCATCCTGAGGGCTCAGACTCTTCTTTCTCTCCATGGAAAGCCTCTTCTCTACTCACCAAACTAATTGTATTGCCCCCACCTGCAGTGTTCCAAAGAAGCGCAGCTAACCTGATGCGCAAGTTCTGGGAAACTGGCCATTTTTCCCAATGGAGGGTGATGGCCCTGGGACTGCCTCTTGTTAAAGGGAGATGGCCAGGTGTTTCCCATCCAGGACCGGTGACAGGGACCTGGCAGGAAAGGACTCCTGCCGGCTTTAGGGTTCCCTAGGCTGCTAGTAGGTGGCAATGGCCCCTAATATTCATGCAGGTGCGTCTGTTTCTAGTACGTGTGGGTTTTTCAGTGAGCTTTGGGTAATGTTTATTTTATACATATGTATTTATACATTTATTTTAAATATGTGTTTATATATAAATTTATACATATAATTATACCAAATATCCAAATTTATTCCTTCATAAGAATATGTATATTTTATGTTTTCTAATCACCTGCATGGAGAAACACCAAGGTAGACTGGCGGAGAGTGCAGCAAAGATCTACACGGGCGCATCTATATTTTGATGTATATGTTGATACACGTTTACATGCTACATACTCCCTTACACCTTTAATGCAAACACATTTATGTGTGTGAATATATTTATTTCTAGTTATATCTTAGGTGGTGCCCTGTATGTGTGAAACACTCCAGACTAGCAGACTGGGCTGCACTGTTTCTGCAGATCAGTGATTTTAAAACACTGAGATCCACTGAGTGTTGATCATCTGGTCACGTGAGAAGACGCAGCTGCACGTTGGACGTCCAGATCAGAGATATTATTTCCCTTGGTGTCCGGGCCAGCTTGCACTCACAGTTTTGGAGATCGACAGAGAGTGCTGACCAGCTGTGTTGGCATGAATGGGAGCGTCCAAAGCCTACGATAGCTGATCGCATTAGGTGTTCTTACACTCAAGTTCCACCTGGTCACTGTCTCCCTGAGAGTCTAATAACAGAAGACATCATCCATTTCTTCGGCTTGTGCAGTCATGCATTTTCCAGCCTTGTTTTGGCAAGTGTGAGCCAGCCAAGAAGCGAACAGTGTGTGCGACCCGAGGCCTGAGGGCTGTCGGTAGCATCCCCACTTGAGCAAGCGCACTTGAATCCACCACAATGGACCGCCTCAGCCACAGGCTGGGCCCTGGCGTGGGGACGGGCATTATTCCTCCAGCTGGGAAGGCAGTGCCCAGCACTCTGCCACTGAACTGTTCTTCCTTGTCAACCACCTACATCGCAGTCCAGGGGGTTTTGTTAAGCCAGACCCCTGTTTCCCTGCTGTTCACACTAGTGTGAGGTCTCAGGCTCACGGCTCTCCTGCTGCTTTTCATCCAGGGATTCCTCAGGCCCACGAGACCCTGTCCTAACAGGCTTTGTCAGTCTGTGTAGGCTTAGGCATCCAGAAGCTCTCAGGGGCACCCGCCCAGTCCTCCTCTGGCCTTGTACCACCGTAACCCCCGACAACTGCCCTTCCCCCAGTGCATTCTGCAAGCTCAGACCCAGCATTTTCTCTTCTCCCGGGAAAGCCTCTTCTTCACCCACCAGATGTGGGACACCATTGGATGCACTCACCTTATGTACTCAAAACATGGGCGCCTAGTCTCATTGATTGGTGCTGGAGGTGTGGGCAGCTTTTCCACTAGAGGGCAATGGCCGCTGGGCTTGCTCTGGTTAAAGGCCAATGGCCAACTATAAAATGTCTTATAAAACTGGCAGGAAAAGACTCCTGTGGCCTTTTTGGCTCCCTGTGCTGCCACAAGGTGGCAGAAAAGCAGTGTCTCCCTGGGAACATGGAAATACATCTGTGTGTGTGTGTGTGTGTGTGTGTGTGTGTGTGTCTGTGTGTGTGTGTTCCTAAAGTGAACATGGAAGTGTATCTGTGTGTGCGTGTGTGTGTTTATGTGAGATCCTCCAGGGAATGTGGAATTGCATCTGCGTTGAGGGGGGCATGTGTGATTATATGAGATTTTGGGATTATGTTTTTTTAATAAATAAATATTTGTCCTTTTATATACAGAGAAATACATGTTCATACATGTAATTATATGTAGCATCTCTGGTTATATACATAAGTCGCCTCTCACCTACATGAAGAAACACCACCTCAGACTATAAGACAGCATCACATAGTTTATGTGTAAACATCTCTTTTGTTTCTTATTTACTTATATATTTACATATGGTATATATTACTTTATATAGTAAAAAATATACACATTATCCTTGAGGAATAATGTGCATATGTGTATATTTTTAACTATGCAACCATGAAAAAGGATGAGTTCATGTCCTTTGCAGGGACATGGATGAAGCTGGAAACCGTCATTCTCAGCAAACTAACACAGGAACAGAAAACCAAACACTGCATGCTCTCACTCATAAGTGGGAGTTGAACAATGAGAACATATGGACACAGGGAGGGGAACATCACACACCCGGGGCCTGTCGGGGGGTGGGAGGCAAGGGGAGGGATAGCATTAGGAGAAATACCTCATGTAGACGGTGGGTTGATGGGTGCAGTAAACCACCATGGCACGTGTATAACCACGTAAGAAATCTGCACGTTCTGCACACGTACCCCAGAACTTTAAGCATAATTCTATATCTATATATATACACACATTAACATGTGTGTATCGGTTTATTTCTAGTTATATTTTGGCTGGCGCCCTCTATGTGTAAAACACTCTGATTGACAGACTCAGCCACACTGTTTCTCCCGATCAGCAATTTTAAAACCCTGGGCTCCCACCCAGTGCTGATCTTCTGGTCCAGCGGGAAGATGCAGCTGCACACCGGACTTCCAGCGCCAGGACCGTTTCCTCCCTTCGTGGCTGGGAGAAGTCAGTCTCCCACCAAAGGAGGTCAGAGAGCGTTACCTGGATGTTTCAGGGAAAACAGAGATTTCAAAAGACTGTGGGACCCAGTACAGTTCATTGGTGTTTCATTCCAGTCCCGTCTAGCTGCTACCTGCCTGAGCTTCTGAGAACAGATGGGGATACTATTGCCTAGCGGAGTGAAGAAAATACACATATTTCATCTTACTTTTAAAGGAACCTCTACCATCTATGCTCTCTGAGGGCTGCTGGCTGTAAAGTATGAGCTATATAACAAGACCTCATTTGGAAGCCAGGCCTTCTCTTCTCTTATAGCCTGTCTTGCCACTATAACCTGATTTTGCCATAACTTGTTTCCGGCCATGCTCTGAGCCCCCATTGTTTATGGCCTCTAGGTGGTAGCTACGCTGCTAAGCACTGTTGGAGGTTGGAGTCATCACTTTTTGGTTCTCTCTTGTGCGCATCAATAACCCTGCATGCCATTTCTCCTATTAATCTGCATTTGGCCAGTTGATTTTTCAGTGAAACTTTAGACCGCAAAGGGGAAGCATTCCCTTGTCCTCTATCATTTTGTGGCTGTGAGCAGAATACCAAAGCCTGCTCTTCCAGAAGCTGCAGCCAAAGGAATCCAGGACCAGAGCAGCTGGCAGAAGAGTACGAAATTCTTACCAGCCAGGCTGCTGGCCTCTGTGTGGACTCTGTTTGAGCAGATGGTGAAAATTGTTGTATTTTCTTTCTCCATAAAATCTTGATTAGTGGAAGAAAAAGATTTGTGTGACTAGTCATACGTGTAGTGACTCTTGTGTAGTCTTTGGCATGAATAATCACGTTGTTTGATCCCTTTTCCTCCTAGAAATAGTCTCTCACTCTCTCTCTGTCTTTCTGGGTTGTGCTGTCATAAAGAAGGGCACCTCAGAATAGAACAGGGGTTCCGAACCCCTAGAAACCCAATTTCGAGCCACCTCTCTGAAGACGGGTCGGATTTATGGCTCTGATCAGACTGGTGTCTATTCAGACAAACTTTACTATTTGTTCCCCAAATAAAACCACATGAAGCTCCCCTCTGATCTTGTTTCATGTCCTTGAGAGCTTGGCTTTTAACCAAGTGGGAGCACTCTTGGTCGCCACCATCTGAGAAGTGTGATATTTGGGTCACATCCAGTGGTCAGTCTAAAACTGGCTGGGGACCTCAGACATGTAAGAATTTAGGAAGCACATTTTTTGTTCCAAATGTGTCACGCTCTCAGGAGAGTTTGTCTTAAGAAGTCCTATCCCTATGGGCTTTTTTCACATCAACCCTTGTTGCCTAGCTAGTCCTGGAAAAGTACACATTCAGGAGGGCTTCCCCGGTATCACAGATTAAGGCATCCATGATTGGCAGTCCCCCACTAATTTGTGGGTTACTTGAGGTACTGTATGCACAAACACCATCCTTAACCATCTGTGGCAACAAGAGCTCTTGCCATCTTAAGCCTATTTTGGAGAGTAAAGTTTTTGAGGATCACTGGGGCTGCCTCATCTATGCTGTCTCCAGGAATATCTTTTGTTTATATGGTAAAAGTTATTTTAAACAGTAAAATTGCCTTGTGGGCTTTTCATGAACAGGGTTATTGGACTGAGTCACGATTGAAATAAGTTCACCATTGGAAATTCTAATCATTAGTTGTTAGAAAACCGATCCTTCATGTCAGAAAGACTCCTAAATTTAGAAAAAGAGATCTCTTATTCTAAACAATTGCCTCATTTGTATTTATGGAAAGATTAATTTAAAATAAAGACTCATGATGTTTCATGACTAGCCTTAGAAATTCTTTTGACAAAATTAAAACACGAAAATCTGGCCTAAAGCAAAGTCTAAAGTTGTCGTATGCTCCGAGTGCCTGCTGTGACTCTCCTGCAGAATTTGCAGTGCTGGCCACTCCA
The DNA here is from genome assembly GCF_003255815.1 of Theropithecus gelada. NCBI lineage: Eukaryota > Metazoa > Chordata > Mammalia > Primates > Cercopithecidae > Theropithecus > Theropithecus gelada. Next base: position 22,974,055 of record NC_037677.1, on the reverse strand, counting down.
CCTCGCAGTCTAGTTAAAATTCCAGACTTCCACTGCCATAGCCTGGGTTTGATTCCTGGTGGGGAATTAGTCACTTTGGTTGGATATTTGTGTGATTTTTATCTTTTGGGGGACCATTTGTTACCCATCCTTTTCCCTCCAATGGACATATATATATATATATACACACACACACATGTTTATTTCAGGTTCAGTGTGTGCATGTGCTGTTTTGCTACATGGGTGAATTGTATGTCACTGGGGTTTGGTGTGCAAATGATTTCATCACCCAGGTAGTGAGCACAGGTAGTTTCTTTAACCCTCACCATTGTCCGCCCCCCCTCCCTTTTCCAAGTAGGTCCCAGTGTCTATTGTTCCCATCTTTTTATTTCTCGTCTTTTTCTGTCTGTGGGGCACACGGGGATTTAGGGCCTTCGTGTGTAGACGGTCAGCTGAGAAGTTGACACCCTAGAGAATACGGCTGAACCGATGTGAGTTGTATCCTATTTGCAGGTAGCAAAACTTTCCTTTCCTTGAGCTGTCTTTGGGGTGATTCTGGATCTTGTGAGGACTGGTCTGCACCTCTTTGGAGATTCCACGAGCAACCTCAATTAAGCTATAACCTTGGTTAAGGTTTACTGAATTTGGTGAGTCACTTGAAAGAGTACCATCAGCTTAAAAAGATTCAAAGCCGGGAATATTAGCTGCCCGCTCTCGCTAAAAAGACAGGCAGTAACAAACGCTGGCGAGGATGTGGAGGACAGGAAACCCCTGGACACTGTTGGTGGGAATGTAGTTTAGTACAACTACTGTGGAGAACAGTTTGGAGGTTCCTCAAAAAACAAAAAATTGAGCTATCATATGAATCAGCTATCCCACTGCTTGGTATACATCTAAAAGACAGGAAACCAGTATATCACTCCTATGTTGTAGGACTGTTTACAATAGCTAAGACTTAAAAGCAACCTAAGAGTCCATTAGCAGATGAATGGATAAAAAAATGTGGTACTTATACAAAACAGACTACTATTCAGCCTTAAAAAGAATGAGATCCTGTCATTTGCAGCAACATGGTTGGACCTGAAAATAATTAAGTGAAATAAGCCAGGCACAGAAAGACAAACATCACATGTTCTCACTTATTTGTGGGATCTAAAAATCAAAACAACTGAACTCATGAACAGAGAGCATAGAAGGATGGTTACCAGAGACTGGGAACGGCAGTGGAGAGCTTGGGAGGTGGGCATGGTTAATGGGTAAAAAAAAAGTTCAGAAAAATAAATAAGACTTATTATTTGATAGCACATCAGGGTGACTATAGTCAATAATAACTTAGTTGTACATTTTTAAATGACTTAAAGAGTGTGACTGAATTGTTTGTAACCCAAAGGATAAATGCTTGAGGGAATGGATACCCCATTCTCCACGATGTGCTTATTTCACATTGCACATCATCAACACATCTCATGAATCTTATAAATATATACATCTACTGTGCACCCACAAAAGTTAAAAATGAAAAATAATAAAAGAAAAATAGTCTAATCATAATTTGCGGACACCTGTTGTTCTCTGTCACCACTAAATCACTGTCTCCACTAAATACAAAGTATATACAAAGTAGGTATAAAGCTTATACGTATTTGCTATTTCTGAATAAAACAAAATCAGTCAATTAGCAACATCTTATAAATTATTACAGGGATGGAAGTATTTTAGAAATACCTCTACTAATCCTAGAAATGTTCCAACTCTTGTAGAAAAGATAGAACAGCTATCAGATTAATTTTCAAATTATACTACAGAACCTTCAGAAAACATTTATTTCCTTTATTTATTTATTTATTTATTTATTTTTTTTTTTTGAGATGGAGTCTTGCTCCATTGCCCAGGCTGGAGTGCAATGGTGTGATCTCGGCTCACCGCAACCTCCACCTCCCGGGTTCATGTGATTCTCTGGCCTCAGCCTCCTGATCTCTGGCCTCAGCCTCCTGAGTAGCTTGGATTATAGGCACGCACCACCACATCCGGTTAACTTTTTGTATTTTTAGTAGAGACGGGGTTTCACTATGTTGGCCAGACTGATCTCAAACTCCTGACCTCGTGATCTGCCCTCCTCGGCCTCCCAAATTGTTGGGATTACAGGTGTAAGCCCCACACCCAGCCAGAAAACAAATTTTATGGCTTCATACATCAAAATTCAACAATGATGAACAGTGAGAATTACATATAGTTAATTTAGGAACACTTGTGGATTGATTTATGGTCTTGGACATTCATTATTTTCCCACAAGTTAAGCTCATGACTCAGTAATTATTTCCTTTTTCATGCATAGATTTGGCCCTGGTCAGTTTGTGACCCAGAGCTTTTTTTTCCCCCAGGAATGAGCACTTATTCTGCCTATTGATCCACAGACAATAGACTCTGCTCACAGATTGAAACATAAAATACCCGCCTCATTTCTTTCTGCTACTGGGACAATGGGCTCGGGTTTATGTTCACAACAGCCAATGAGTGCATAGAGGTCTGAGATAAGGGCTTGTGATCCTGTGACTTTACTTCCCCCGAGAACTGCAATTGTCATCTCACCAAGGACAGTACATATTTGATGAGTTAAAGTTATTTCGGAATAACTTTGTCTTAGTTTCCAATTACCAGAAAAATGACAACTTTCTACCAAGCACCTTCAAAGACAAGAAAATGGCAGAGGCTCTGTTTTTGCATGATCCCTGGAGGCAGACAGGGGTTCACATGGAGAGAACAGGACATGAGAGACTGACAGCAAAGCACATGTGACTTACCGGATTCCGCGCTTCCCTGAGATCTGCCTCTGCTGAAAATCTGATTTTCAGTTAACCCCCAAATTCCTGAGCCAAACTATTAGTGAATTGTATGTAAATAGATGGGACCACACAAAGACCTTGAGAGGGAGGTGTCAACAGGTTACAGTGCAGAGAAGAACTTAAAGACAAATATTAAAATGAAAAACAGGGACAAAATAGTGCGCTTCAATGCAAATTAACATTAAACTGTGGCTCATATATAGTCTAAGAAATGTATTTTAAGATCATTTACCCCATATAGATAGACATGCTGAATTAAGTAATATTCAAAGAAGAAACAGGACATTTATTAAATATTTGTTTTTCACACAAGAAAGCACCAAATTTATATTGTCCAGAAGAAAATTTTATTCATGAACTTATTAATATACCAATATGCTTAAACTAATAGTTATAAAGTAACCAATTTTCCCAATAGTTTTTAGAAAGAATATATAAAAGTGATATAACTTTGTTTGATGCTGTATACAATATTGTAGATAATTAGAGCATATTAATATGAAAGTAAAATTTTTGAAAGTTAAAAACCATTGTGCCAACCCATTAAAATACTAGATCATTAGGAAATCCCTTTATACCAGAAACGCAAGTGAGAGTCATTGCATTAGGAAATTCATTAACACAATAAATTACATTAATTGAACTAATGAGAGTGTCTTGTGTTCATGTTCATAGATGGAAAACAGATAATGCCAACATTTAAAAGAAAATTATTTTAAATGATTCAATTAGTATTGAATTGGTGCAAAATATTTTTTAAAACATAAAAATAGATTTGTATCAATGAAAAATTAAGACATTACATGATTAGGCAGGATAAGCATTGTTAAGACATCAAAGGTACTTTAATTAATAAGTTGATTTTATGGTTGCATAGTATTCCATGGAGTATATGTACCTTTGCAAGGGCGTGGATGGAGGTGGAGACCATTATCCTTAGCAAAGGAAGGCAGGAACAGAAAACCAAATACGGCATGTTCTCACTTGTAAGTGGGAGCTAAATGATGAGAACACATGGACACATAAAGGGAAACACACACACTGGGCCCGTCGGAGGGTGAAAGGTGGGAGGAGAGAGAGGATCAGGAAAAATAACTACTGGACACTAGGCTTAACACCTGGGTGATGAAATAGTCCGTACAACAGCCCCGCCCTGCCGACAGACATTTACCTGTGCAACAAACCTGCACATCCTGCACGTGTACCCCCGAGATTAAAATAGAAGTTAAAAAAATAAAGAAAATAAAATAAGTTGATTTTAACTCCAATTAACTTACAATCTTATCGTAAAGAAGAGCAAACAAATTAAAATATCCATGAAAAATCTGAAAATTAAAAGAGAGTGACTTGTCCTTTAAAATATTGTAAAGACTTGGAAATTAAAATCGTGCTGTCTTGGAGGCCGAAGCGGGCGGATCATGAGGTCGGGAGATCGAGACCTTCCTGGCTGACACAGTGAAACCCCGTCTCTACTAAGAATACAAAAAAATTAGCAGGACGTCGTGGTAGGCGCCTGTAGTCCCAGTTACTTGGGAGGCTGAGGCAGGAGAATGGCGTGAACCCGGGAGGCAGAGTTTGCAGTGAGCCGAGATTGCACCACTGCACTGCAGCCTGGGCGACAGAGCGAGACTCCGCCTCAAAAAAAAAAAAAAATTGTGTTGTGTTGTTTCATCATTAGTCTGAAAGACCAATGGAATACAACATTGAAAAATGGAATAAAACATATATGAAAATGTGCAATAAAAGCAGGAGTGCAGAAAGAAGAGACGAAAGCTTGCTGCGTCTCACTGGGCACTGAAGCTCACAGACAGGCAGCAAGCTTTGTTTCTCACCACGTGTGCTTTCTGCAAGTCTGGCATTGCCACATGTGCAGGAAGGACCTTTAACATTTGAGCAAGAGCATTTGGGGGCTAATATCTGATTCATGTGACTTTTTCTGCCTCAATATTCATTGTAACCTGTTCTCATAGCCCACAGTATGTCCTGCTGAGCTGAGATGTTACTGCCATTAATAAAGCTGTGTTACCTGAAACTGTCCCCTTTTTATGTGTGGGAACCTTGAGAACAGTCACACATGACTGTGGTAATTCTTTGTGTCACTTGCCTGGTGAAAGACTATGTGGGCTGCTCCTCTCCACACTGAGCCCGTAGCGGGAAAAAGCTTGTGAAGAGTTCTGGGACAGAACACTGCCTGGGGACAGTGAGATGGGTCACTTCAAGGTACAATGCTCTTAACCTGTACCCCAAACTGATGCAGACAGAATGTTCCACACGCCTTCAGAAAAAGAGGAAAAAAAAAAAAAAAACATGTTTGGAAAGAGGAATCATCTTTGGTTGTGAAAAACACTATCTTTTTCAGAGGATGTACTAAAATCAAAACTAACAGATGATCTATGTCTGGAATAAAAGTGGTTATTTGTTAACAGATGCTGGTGAGGCTGCAAAGGAAACTCCTGTTCACTGTCACTGGGAATGTAAATTAGGTCAGCCACTGTGGAAAGCAGTTTGGAGATTTCTCAAAAAAATGTAAAACAGAGCTACTAATTGACGCAGCAATCTCATTACTGGGAATACACCCAAAAGAAAATACAACATTCTACCAAAAAGACACACGTAAACCTGCACACGCGGCACTTCTATCTAATATAAAAGTTGGCATTATTTTAAAAAGTGTTTGTGAAAAAATTTCACCCATGGTAGGGATGAAGAAGAACATTCTTGCTAAGGTCAAGAGCCATACCACACCTAATGGCAGCCCTGGGGGCAGGGCTGGGAAAGCCAGCAGCACCAGCGTCCTGGGCGCATGCCAGCAGGTGTTGGCTGAAGCAACAGGTGCCCTGGGGAAATGGAAAGGAGTTACTTAGACACAGTTGCTGATTCTTGAATTTCCTATTTTTCCCAGGATGTCTTTACCATTTTCTTGCCCTCCTGTCTATGTTTAGACACATGGCCCTCAGAGGTGACTTGTTGGCTGCAGAATGAAGAATTCATCACTGTCCTTTGGTCAAGGTAGAGAGAGTTATGTGATTTCATAAACTGTCCATATCTGATGATGGAAATAAAAAAGAACTGAACAGTTAGAGAAGATACATTATATTCAAGAATAGAATAACTCAATATCATCAGGATGTCAATTCTTCCCAGGGTACAGATTCAATGCACTTCTAATCAAAATGCAAGCAAATTATTTTATGGATATAGAAAAAGTAATTCTAAAACTTATATGGAGAAGAAAAAAACCTTGAATAGCTAACACAATAGTGAAGGAGAACAAAGCTGGAGGACAGACAGGCACTACTCAACTTCAAGACTTACTGAAAAGCTACAGTAATCAAGGCAGTATCATATTGATGAAAGAATAGACAGGTTAATGAAACAAGACAGTTTAGAAATAGAGACACATCAATATACTTAATTAATCTTTGATGAAAAAGTAAAGGCAATATGATGAAACAAAGATTGGTTTCTTCAGAAAGTGGTGCTGGAATAACTGAATATCCACATGTAAAAAAAAATGAATCAGATCTTACTCCCTCACCAAAATTAACTCAAAATGAATCACAGACCTAAATGTCAAACACAAAATATAAAACTTCTGGAAAATAACAGGAGAAAATCTAGACTCTCTTGGATTTGATTATGTCTAGAAAAAAACGCCAAAGTTACAATACATAAAAGAAATAATATGACAAGCTGGACTTGATTAAAATGTCACATTTTTGTTGTGTTAAAGCCACTGAAAGGGAAGACAAGCCACAGACTGGAAGAAAATATTTGCAGAAACACATTTGAATAATGAATTTTATCCCAAATATACCAATATTCTTAAAACTTAATAGTAAGAAACAAACAACCCCATTAAAAAGTGAGTTAAAGACTGTAGCAGGCATGTCACCAAAAAAAATATACAAATAAGAAATAAGCGTTTGGAATGATGCTCCATATAATGATCCTTGGGGAAATGCAGTAGTGAGCTCCCGCTGCACATCTATTGGAATGACCAAAAGCAAGAACATGGTCACCCACTTTAATCACATGGTCCCCATCACATAATTAGAGGGCGCTGTGGGTTTTAACTCTGCAAGCTTGGTGTGTAAAGAGTTCAACATAGATATGATATAGTGACTAGAAGTCTTTTATTTATTTATTTTGAGAGAAATTCTGTTGCCCAGGCTTGGAGTGCAGGAGCACAAATAACCAAATAATAACCCAAATCCGGAAGACTGAAAACGTCAAATGCTATCAAGGCTGTGAAGCAACAGGACCTCTCATTCTTTGTTTGTGGCACAATCGCAGATCACTGTACCCACGAACTCCCGGGCCCAAGTGATCCTCCCACAATCAGTCTCCCAAGTAGCTGGGGCCACAGGCGGGCACCACCATGCCTGGCTGATTTGCATTTTTGTAGAGATGAAGTTTCCCTGTGTTGTCTAAGCTGGTCTCAAACTCCTGGGATCAAGGGATCCTCCTATCTCGGTCTCCCAAAGCACTGGAAGTACAGGCGTGAGGCACTGCACCCAGCCTGGCAGTAAGTATTCTTACTGTGACTTTTAAAAGTATTCTATTGTAACTTAAAAAAACTAATGCTGACATTTATCTTTAATGGATCCAATTACTTATTTATAGTAATCAAGGAATCTTTCTGATACTGTTCAGTTTCCAAACTGTACCACGTAGCATATAGGTTTTTTTTTTTTTTTTTTTGCATTTATTATTTCGATATGATGTAGTTTTTAGGAGAGAGCTTTTTCTCAGTTTCTCTTCTTAGTTCTTGACACCAGAATAATATTAGAAATTGTGAAAATCTATTTGGGCGTGGCAGTGCGTGGTAGTTCCAGTTACTAGGGAGGCTGAGGCAGGAGGACTGCTTGAGCCCAAGAGTTTGAGACCGGTGTGGGCAACATAGCGAAACCTTATCTCTAATTTTAAAAAATAACTGAAAAAATTTAGAATTCTAAATTCTCTAAGAATCTGTATTACTAAGATGCCAGTGTGTTTTCTAAGTTATTTCTTTAAAAGTATACTTTAAACTCTTCATCTAAATGAAGAATGCAGTTCTGGAAGTGGACACTCTTAATAAGTATATGGTAAGATTTTAATTTCAGAATTTTAAAATTGTGGTTTTTAAACATATTGTTCAAAGGTTTTTGATCACATTTGAAAATTTTAAATTTCAAAAGATTTTGTATTTAGTTGTTTAAATAATCGTTTTGAAGCTCTTGCATCACTATGAGATACTGGAGGTTAGAAAACATACTTGTGTTCATTGTAGAGTACCGAGAATACAGTCTTGTCTATAAAAAGCATTTTAAGAGGTTTTCAATGTGAATAAATAAGCAGACAAATGAATTTTTATGTAATGGAATGTTACAAGTAAGATAATATGCATAATATATCTAATAATGAAATCTAATGCATTTCTAATATGACTTAAATTTATAGTTTCTTGTAATGTTTAGAATGCATAAATTCAGGTGAGTTATGTTGAGAAAATATGTCTTAAATAAGAAGACAATAAATCAGAGATACGTAGTAAATAGGAAAGAAGGTTACTCTATATTTTCTAGTATCCTCCAAGTGGAGTTTAGATTTTAAAAATTTTAATATATTTTAGTCTCAACACATGCTCTATTAAACATATATTTTCAAGCAATACATTACTCTTTAGAATTCTGATTACCAATACTTTCTTCAGGTGAAAAGTTTATAAGACATTCGTTTTTCCTCTTTCTGTAGTAAGAATGTTCCAGCTTTTAGGTAGTGGCTGAAGGCCATGTTTAACTAAGTGAATGTCTTTTTATATAAAAATAAAATTTTTATTACACAGGTCTTAACAAAATAACTAATCACAGTGTAAATACTCATCAGCATGATAGGAATGTATTATGAACAGAAGTCTCTATAATGTGTATTTCATCACATATGTTATAGCAGTTGCTTTTCCTCTTCTTTCATGACTGAAGCTCATACTTGATTGACTGATCATGTCTCTTGTTTGTTTCTCCCTCCTCCTTCACCGTTTTTTTTTTTTTTTTTTTGGAGACGGAGTCTTGCTCTGTCGCCCAGGCTGGAGGGCAGTGGCCGGATCTCGGCTCACTGCAAGCTCCGCCTCCCGGGTTCACGCCATTCTCCTGCCTCAGCCTCCGGAGTAGCTGGGACTACAGGCGCCCGCCACCTCGCCCGGCTAGTTTTTTTTGTATTTTTTTTAGTAGAGCCGGGGTTTCACCGTGTTAGCCAGGATGGTCTCGATCTCCTGACCTCGTGATCCGCCCGTCTCAGCCTCCCAAAGTGCTGGGATTACAGGCTTGAGCCACCGCGCCCGGCCTCCTTCACCTTTTAAAAAATTATTTACCCCAGACTTTTTTCCTCACAGAATACATTTCTTCAGTGTCTGGTTTTTAGGCTATCTCTGTCTCAGTTGTCACCAAATTTAGTTACAGGTTTCTATTTAGTTTCTGTGTATGGTTTTCAGTAATCAATCATTGCGCCCCCCCTCCCCCATTATTCTCTTTCTCTCCGTTTTTTGGAAGAAGCAGAATTTATACAATTATTTATACTTAGCTATTTGACACACAGAATAGAAACAACCTATACTATTTCAATGCAAACCCATTTAAATAAGGTTCTATTAAAAACTAAAATCTCACATTTTCCACACAAGAGTAAATAAACCTGTAAATCATGAAGAGATATTTCAAAATATAACATGCAATTTAAAATTTTTAATCTTAATTATTTCTACAATACTATAAGCTATGTAAGGGTAAATTTTTGTCCTAGGTTATTTTGGCCAAAAAATAATCTAATGGATGCCACCATATTTGTATAATAATCAATTAGAAGAAGGGGATGAAAGGAAATAATTCAATACAGAAAAGTAAGATAAACATAGAGACTACATAAGAGTCAAGATGAGACTTTTATTATATTATTATATAAGATTATTATAAATATTATACAAGATTATATATTATATATAGATATAGACATTATATATATTATATAAGATTATTATAACAACACAGCGAAAATAGTGGTTTAAACGAGAGCAGGAACTCTCTAGAATAAAAACTATGATATAAATTATTTAAAATAAAAATTAAGAAAAGATAGCCAAGTAATAAAATACTGCTCAGATGTCTTTGAGTGACTTATAGCTGATTTTAATAAAAAGCTGAAAGAAAATATAAGGACGACTATAGGTAAGAGCAATTTGTTCTACTCTTTAAAATACCTAGTAAAGGCTGGGCACGGTGGCTCACGCCTGTAATCCCAGCACTCTGGGAGGCCGAGGCGGGCGGATCACGAGGTCAGGAGATCGAGACCATCCTGGCTAACACGGTGAAACCCCCTCTCTACTAAAAACACAAAAAATTAGCCAGGCATGGTGACGGGCGCCTGTAGTCCCAACTACTTGGGAGGCTGAGGCAGGAGAATGGCGTGAATGTTGGGGGGGCGGAGGTTGTAGTGAGCGGAGATGGAGCCACTGCACTCCAGCCTGGGCAACAGAGCGAGACTCCGTCTCAAAAAGAAAAAAAGAAAAAAGCCTCATAATTCTATAATTAGGTAAGCATTTCTCTGTACAATTAAAAGTTTCAAGGTTAATTTTTATAAAAGTCCTCTTCCAGAATCTTGGTGTTTCAATTCAAAGATACATATTGCAAAAATATTTCAGAAATATTTACCTATATAAATAAAATCATATTCTTGAAACAAATGTAGAAATATGTAATTGAAAAACTTAATCCCATGTTTTTTTCTCTTCTTTGATTTCATTTTCAAAATATCAGCATTCTGCATAGGTTTGTGTTATTTAATTCTACCCATTTAGTCTATCTTATAAATGTTTATCTTCTTATCACCATGTAATTTTCCTGATGTAGGTCATCTACTCGTACTCCAAATGTATTTATTCAGCTCTTTCTTCCAAGCCCCTTGGATCCCTCAAATTTTATAGGTCTCAAACTGAAAACATCATTTTTATTCTTTTCCTGACTCTAATCTGTCATCTGGTTTCCCCACCCTAGTAAATAACACCTAGGAAGTAGCCGTGAAACGCTCAAGCACTTCAACCTGCCCTCAGCCCTCCTCCATGTCACCAATCCAGTCACACACCAAATTTTGTACTTTCTACCTTCTTATAATCTTCCATCTCTCATTAGCATAACTGACTCTCTACCTATAATTTTGACATACTCCTTTCTAGTTTTCCCCATCTCCCCATGTTCCTCTATCTTTACACTGCTCGAAGTGTCACTTTTCCAAAATGTATTTGTAATAATGCAACTCATCTACATATGGAGTGGATACCCGTCACAGGAAGGGGTAAGTTCACATTCCAGAGTGACACATATCTTATATGGTGTGGTTCCATTTTATCTCTTCATCTCATTTCCTCCGACTGTGTTCCAGTTTTACCACATCTCTTTGGCACCCCTCATTTGCAATGTTGTTTCATGCCTTATTATTTTACACATGCTATTGCACCTAGACTTTGTATCCTGACTCTGCACTTTGTCTGTCCTTCCAAATATGGCCCAATTACGGTAGCATTTTCTATGCTTTTCAGGTAAAACTGATTGTTCTCTCCTTTGTGCCCTTATGTATTTTATTGACTTAAATTGTAGAACTGGTGAATTACACCTTTTTCTGTTTTTATTTGTGTTCATATGTCTCTGCCATTTCTTGAATATAGGTCAGAATCTATCTTCTGTATATATTTTCTGCTTCTCCCAGGATAGTGCCTGTGATTTGATAGATACAATATATGTGTGTGTGTGTGTTTTTGTCTTACTGACAAACTGAGTGAGTGAGTGAATAAATACATTTTTTTCTGAAGTTTTTTTTTTTTGTTGCTTTTGTTTTTTGTTTGTAATAGGAGGGAGCAACAAAGACAGTAACTGGAAAACAAGAAAATGACATTGGCATTATTGAACGAGCTCCACAAAATCAAGCAAGCAATGACAATTTTATTTTTTTATACCAAAATAATAGAAGTGGTAAGTCAGTGAATATCTCTGAAAATATTTTTATGCTTAAACGCTATTATTTAGAAAATAACTTTATAGACCCAAATATAATGTCTACTTAAAACAATACTTTTTGCTATCTTTTTCCATACTATCAATTCTTTTTCCTGAACCTGCTTCAATCTTGAAATTCTATTTTTGCTATTACTGTTATTTTATTGAAATATTCATAAATGGATATAGTATATAATTTTATAATTTACAGTAAAAAATGTTCTCATATATGTGTCTGTGAATAACATTTTGTAGATAAGATGCCCACATCAGAATCAGGACAAAAAGAAGATACGAAATGACCTTCAAATACTGAGGTACAGTGTATTGTTGTTGTTGTTGTTGTTGCTGTTGTTATTTTAAAACGTAAGTAATGAGTCATGTTAAAACATAAAAAGATGATTTGACTTTATTCTGTCACCTCTGCATGTGTCCATAAGAAATTATTTTCAGACATTTATCAGAACATACTTTATAATCATGTGCCAACTAGATAACTATTGCATAGTGCAATTCTGCTAATTTGCAGGATTAATTTAAGAAGCCAGTGTAGAATAGTGCGAAAGAAAATAAGGCTTAGAAGTCACTAGGAATCTATTTGAGTTCTGAAGTTAAGTTTGTCTAAAAACTAAAGAATTTCTCTGCATTCACCTATGGGCAAATATATGATTCTGTGTATCTCTAGATTTACGAAAGCTCTAATTGGATTCAGAGAGAAAGAGTTTAAATTGTAGTCTCAGTCTTGTACAACTTGGAACTTGAAAAGATAATGCTTGGGACTTGAAAGTATTGGTATATTTTGATTATCCAGTATACAGCTGAAGGAACATTTCAGGAGCTGGATAAACATGAGAAATAGGACACCTGTAAAACTATAATAATAACAATTTGGTTGAGTAGTGTTTTCATAAGTAGACATTCTTTTCACAAAGAGAACTCTTTGAGTCCCTTTGTGGCAGCCAGGTTTGCAGCCACATAAATGTCAAATAATAATGATGGATTCTAAGGTCACAACGGTGGATGTGGAAGAGATAGGAAAGGCCTCACCACTTAGATAGAAGCAGCAGCTGCATAGTGGTAACAGCAATGAGTGGATGTCAAAAGATAAGTCTGTATTTTGGTTCTGCCACTTACTAGCTATGGGAACTTGGAACAAATCATTTAACCTAATCAAATACCAGTAACCTTGTTTATAAAAATAGTGCTCGTATCTACCTCTTAGGTCTGCATGATGAAAAAATGTTGTAACAAATGTGAAAACACTTGTAAACTGAAAAGTCTGTATACAAATGTAAGACAAAATGATCAAAGTGGCATTGAAGTGAAGACAGTATTGGTAGGACAAGAATGGGGAGTAAGAACAGGCATGTGGATTTCTAATTGGGGGTAAGGGGATGATAACTTTCAGCAGGCTACTACTGAAGATTTTCCATAGAAATATAGCAGTCTGGAAAGGTAGACTTTTCTGATGAGATTTTAAATGTTTTGACCTGGAGTAATTTTTAAGATTGCAATTCTAACAGATTGGCTATAAAATAGATTTGTATGTGTTTTAAAAATTTATAGTAAGAGGCTGGGCGCGGCGGCTCACACCTGTAATCCCAGCACTTTGGGAGGCCGAAGCGGGTGGATCACGAGGTCAGGAGATCGAGACCATAACACGGTGAAACCCCGTCTCTATTAAAAATACAAAAAAATTAGCGGGGCGTGGTGGTGGGCACCTGTAGTCCCAGTTGCTAGGAGTGAGGAGGTCTCAGCCTCAGCGGTGAGGAGGTGTAAAGCCTCAGCAGTGAGGAGGTCTAAGCCTGGGCAGTTTTGGAGAGTCACTGCTGCTAAAGAATCTATTTGGGATTGTAAAGTAAGGATAGGTTTCATTATTTCTTGCAAACTGTCTGAGAAATCCTTTGAGAGTGTGTGGTAGTAGGATAACGAAGTAGATAAACCAGGTATTCCAGTTCCTGTAGCAGTAGCCATTCCTAACCCTGTAAGTAGGGGTATTAGTTGTATGGCTGACGGACTTGAGCTTTAAGGAGTACTGATGAGGTCTGATTTCCTGGGGCAATATTAATGTTGGGACTTAGAAAGACTAAGGTGCAGGCGCCTGTCCAGTTAGTGGGGAAGCAGATATAGGCTGATGTTCCACATAAGAAGAATATGCCAGCCGGGCGCGGTGGCTCAAGCCTGTAATCCCAGCACTTTGGGAGGCCGAGGCGGGTGGATCACGAGGTCAGGAGATCGAGACTATCCTGGCTAACATGGTGAAACCCCGTCTCTACTAAAAATACAAAAAACTAGCCGGGCGTGGTGGCGGGCGCCTGTAGTCTCAGCTACTTGGGAGGCTGAGGCGGGAGAATGGCGTGAACCCGGGAGGCGGAGCTTGCAGTGAGCCGAGATCACGCCACTGCACTCCAGCCTGGGAGACACAGCGAGACTCCGTCTCAAAAAAAAAAAAAAAAAAAAAGAAGAATATGCCTTGGCTGGGTAGACAGAACTGGTTGTGTATGTTAAAAAGGTGTATGAGTTTGTTGTTTTCATTTTCCCATACTCCTAGAGTACTTGCCAAGGTAGCTCCGGTGAGCCACTGGAAAGGGGTGTTGGGAGCAAACTGAGTGGCTCCCGGTGTTCTATTTTCCCATTGGAGAAAAAAACGTTTTGTATCTACTAGGAACCATTTGAGAGAGTGATTGAAAAGGGGATAAGAAGGCATTCATTAATGGTGGGGGCGCTGCTGCAGGGGGTCCAGGGGTGAATGGTCATGCAGGGAGTATGTTTGCCAGTACAAAACCTGGACAAATAGCTAATGTCACAAATAGCTAATGCATGCTGGGCTTAATATTTAGGTGATGGGTTGATAGGTGCAGCAAACCATTATGGCACACGTTTACCTAAGTAACAAATCTGCACATTCTGCATATGTATCCTGGAACTTAAAGTAAAATAATATTTAAAAAAATTTTAAAAAGAAAAACCATATTATTACTGTATCTGACATCAAAAGAACATAGTATACTAAAAGTAGAAAGTTACTGTTTGTGAGATAAAATTTAATGTAAAGCAAATTTACCTTCTATCCTATTTCAAGCATATGCTCAAATAAATTAAGAACACCTTGCCAGTTTTAATTACTAAATATTTTGGTTTTAAAACTAAATTTGTTTCATTTTAAATTTCCATTTAGCCTGCAGGGGTGTCCAATCTTTTGGCTTCCCTGGGACTCACATAAGATGCACTAACACTAGCAATAGCTGATCAGCTAAAAAAAAAAAAATGTGAAAACATCTCGTAATTTTTTTAAGAGCGAGTCTTGCCCTGTCGTCCAGGATTGAGTGCAGTAGCAAGATCTCAGCTCACTGCAGCCTCCACCTCCTGGGTTCAAAGGATTCTCTCACCTCAGCCTCTGGAGTTGCTGGGATTACAGGCATGCTCACTGCCCCTGGCTCATTTTTGTATTTTTAGCACAGATAGGGTTTTGCCGTGTTGGCCAGGCTGGTCTTGAACTCCTGACCTCAAGTGATCTGCCAGCCTTGGCCTGCCAATAGTGCTGGGATTACAGGTGTGAGCCACCGCGCCCTGCAAAGAGCTTACAATGTTTTAATATTTGTCGGGCAGCATTCGAAGTTGTCCTGGGCCGTGGGAGCCCATGGGTTGAGACAGCATGATCTACAGCTTACTCTTCCCCAGATATTAAAACATACCATTAATTACCTTCCTTAGTTTTAAGAAAATAGCCTTTTAGCCTATGAGAAGCCAATTTGAAAGAGAAGAGATACGGGTAACAAAAGCCTAGGATAAACTGGGCATTAAATGTATCTCTGAGGGAAAACATTCCAGATTGAAATATACATCAATAAGATTGCTTTTACCTGCCCCTACATTCTTATTTACAGGATACTTACAGCGCTGTAATAACAGAGAATTCAAAAATTATCTGAATAACTGTTTTTTAAAATTACTGTTATTCAAGCATTAAAGAAGCAAAACCAAAACAGCTTGTGTCCAGGGCTCCAATCAATCAAGCGACGGGAATCTCAGAGCAAGGGAACAGGCTCTGCTTGTCATGTTTTCCCGTTTTCCTCTCTCAATTTTCCTGAAAATTCTGAAGGTCGCAGAGGTAGAGATGAAAATCTAAGGTCACCAAGACTTAAGAAGGCATGGGATGGTGAAAGCTATTTTTAATTATAGTGTTGACCTCCAGATCTACTGGCCCCGTAATCTTTGTATAAATACAGTAGGAAGAACGTTTAACATTTATTCATTTGTTTTATTCATTTGTTGGTTCTGAACATTGACGCTTCGTGCCTGTTGGGAGGGTGGGGCATAGGAGGCCTCTTGACGACCGCTGGGGGAGCGGGCACGAAGTCCGGGGGCGGGCGGGCGGCTCCATGAAGTCCAGGGGCGGTGGCGGGAGCTCTGGATCCTGCAGCGGGGGTGGCGGCAGCTCTGGGTCGTCCAGTGGAGGCAGCGGTGGCAGTGGCGGCAGGAAGTCGTCGGGCGGGGCGGGGAAGCCCCCGCCGCCAGTGCTCTTGGCCTTGGGGGGCGTGACGGGGCTGCAGATGGTGTCCCAGGACCTCTGCACCAGAGCGAGGGGCAGGCTGGACTTGGGGCCGTGTGGGGCCGGGGGTGCTCCTGGCTCCTGGTGGTTCCCGAGGGCTGGCTTCCTATCCTGCAACCCAGTGACAGCAGCATTCATTATTTTAAAATTTTTGAAATTTTAATTTATTGTTATTAATTAATGGACACAGGGTCTCACTCTGTCGCCCAGGCTGAGTGCAATGGCACAATCTGGGCCCACTGCAGCCTCGACCTCCTGAGCTCAAGGGAACCCTCCCACCTCAGTCTCCTGGGTAGCATTCTCTATTCTTGACAAAACAGCCCCAGTGGACAGGACCATGCCATAGATAGGTGAGTCTCTCTGTCTGCCCACTGGGGAGCCTCTGTCCCTCAGTCACTGAGACTCCTGGTTGTTCATGAGCTCATCTTTGCTCTGGAATAGGGAAATGACTTTCAGTGGCCATTATTATTATTATTATTATTATTATTATTATTATTGAGACGGAGTCTTGCTCTGTTGCCCAGGCTGGAGTGCAGTGGTGCCATCTTGGCTCACTGCAACCTCCACCCCCTGGGTTCAAGCGATTCTCCTGCCTCAGCCTCCCAAGTAGCTGGGACTACAGGAGCTGGCCACCACGTCCTGCTAATTATTGTATTTTTAGTAGAGATGAGGTTTCATCATGTTGGTCAGACTGGTCTCAAACCCCAGACCTCATGATCTGCCTGCCTCTGCCTCCCAAAGTGCTGGGATTACAGGCATGAGCCACTGCGCCCTGTTTTTTTTTTTTTTTTTTTTTGACAGGATCTGGCTGTGTCACCCAGGCTGGAGTGCAGTGGTGCAAGCTCAACTCACTGCAACTTCTGACTCTAGGGCTCAGTGATCCTCATGCCTCAGCCTCCTGAGTAGCTGGGATGACAAGCATGTGCCACCATGCCCAGCTAATTTTTTTTTTTTTTTTTTTTTTGAGACCGAGTCTGGCTCTGTTGCCCAGGCTGGAGTTCAGTGGCCGGATCTCAGCTCACTGCAAGCTCCGCCTCCCGGGTTTATGCCATTCTCCTGCCTCAGCCTCCCGAGTAGCTGGGACTACAGGCGCCCGCCACCTCGCCCGGCTAGTTTTTCGTATTTTTTAGTAGAGACGGGGTTTCACTGTGTTAGCCAGGATGGTCTCGATCTCCTGACCTCGTGATCCGCCCGTTTCAGCCTCCCAAAGTGCTGGGATTACAGGCTTGAGCCACCGCGCCCGGCCCCAGCTAATTTTTGTATTTGTTTTAGAGATGTTTTTTTGCCATGTTGCTCAGACTTGTCTCCAACTCCTGGGCTCAAGTGATCTGCCTACCTTGGCCTCCCAAAGTGCTGGAATTACAGGTGTGAGCCACCTCACCCAGACAGTTTACCTTTTCTCACTGCATGAAAGTTGGCTGGTTCACCGGGTATAAAATGAGCCCAGTAGTCCCTATTATGACATGTGTCTCAGGTTGTGATGAGATCAAATGAGATACATATATGAGTTCTGAAAAGAAAAATCACCAGTGCGCTATTGGTAGAAACCAGAGCGCCAAATTTGGCTGAAGTCTTATAGAGGTATAGCCCTTCCTCCACCAATACTCGAATAGATAAGGATAATTTGTGTGTATATAATGAAACATCCCCAGGCAGCTGGATTGAATCCCTCTGTTTTAGTGATAATTATCATTCCAATTGACATTTCATCAGGGTTCCAGTTTATTTCTTCCTCTGCTTAATAGCCTCTTAACACTGAAATTAAATTTGGAAGTTTTTTTTTTTCTAACAGTGCCTTCTGATTTAGTTTCTATTTTAGTTTATTTACTTAGCATGATAAGCTAATTAACTGGCGATGTACATTTTCCTTTTTAAAAAATCTCTGAGCAGGCAGCTTGGGAATTGGTGTTCACATATAGTTAAGTGATTTCTATTCTGGGATTCTTTTTTTTTTTTCAGCATTTTTAAATGCTTTCCTTCGATCGACATTATAGAAATAATGAAAATAATAATAGCTGAAAGCGCATTGCATGAAGAGATTGTCAGGCTTGAGAAGATAATGAAAACACTAAAGAAATAGAACTTTTACAGGCCTGCAGTGGTTGTCAAAATTATAAGAAGTTCAATAAATACCAAGATTTAGTTGTTTTCATGACTGGCCGATGGACAAAATGAAGGGGTGAAAGAAGTGAAAAATTGCTAAAGTGAAGCACCCTGCCTGTCCTAGCTGGGTGACATGCTGTTGTCACAGTTATTTTGGGTTGTTTTGAATCACACATGAGAAATATTCAACAGAATTTATACAGTCAACTGAGAGGTTTTGAACTAGATTAGTAACGAAATCATAATTATTAGCTATGATTTTAAGATAGATTTAAGTGAATCTTCATTGATCTATTTGGTTGAAAAAATGTTATGGAGGATGTCATCCCTATTGGCTATCATTTTACAACGTATTTTCTCCTTCATCACCCTGGGGATGTAGGTAGGACATCAGTGGGAACAATAAAAAATGCACATTTTTAGTGTAACTCTTTTTTATATTTGTTTCTTTTTTTTAAGACAAGGTCTTTATCATGTAGGCTGGGGTGCAGTGGTGTGATCACAGCTCACTGCAGCCTTGAAATCCTCGGCTCAAGCCATTCAGACACCTCAGCCACCCAAGTAGCCAGGACCACAGGTGCACGCCACCAAGCCTGGCTAGTTTTTTTATTTCTTGTAGAGATGAGCCCTCGTTCTGTTGCCCAGGCTGGTCTGGAACTCCGGAGCTCAAGCAATTATCCTGCTTCGGCCTCCCAAAGTGCCGGGATTACAGGCATGAGCCACCGTACCCAGCCTGTTTTCTCTTTTTAAAAGAGCAGTTATTGGAACAATGTGAATGGTTGAGAACATGGGCTTTGGAAACATGGGCTGACGGAATGTATGTCAGCTGCTTGCTGGTTTTACCTTGGATGTTTCAGCGTGTGTCTGGGCCTCTTGGAGAACAGCACTGACAGAATGTGCAGCCTGGGGCATCTGTCCATTGGGCTGGGCGGTGCCTTTTATAGGTCCTGAGAGGGAGGAAGCGAGAAAAGAAGAGCGAGCAAAGCATTTTCAACATTCTTGAAAGTTAATCTGAAAATAAAAGCAGTTTACATCTCTACAGCAAGAAAGATACTTGCCGGCTACTTCTTACAAAAATAAAAAATAAAAACAAAGCAAAGAAAGCAAATCACAGGCATGGCATGGTACACAAAACCTTACGAAAAATCTGAGGTTCTGTGACAAAACTGTATAGGAGATTCAGCAGAAGATTCAGGAAGATGAGTGCGGTATTTGATAAAGCTCACCGAGGAGGGTCTGGATTAACTGGGATCGTGAAGAGGAATAGTATGTTTTACTTTTGAAAACCTTTTGATAATTGAAGAATAAACCTTGAAAACCAATTTTCTTTCAAAAAAATTGTATTGTTGATTTCCCTAAAATGTATTTATCTAGTTTCATATCATGCTGAGTACAGGAACAACTTTCGAACATTGTCTTCGACAAAGAGTATATTGGGCTGGGTGCGGTGGTTCACGCCTGTAATCCCTGCACTTCGGGAGGCCGAGGGCGAGCAGATCACGAGGTCAAGAGATTGAGACCATTCTGGCCAACATGGGGAACCCCGTCTCTACTAAAAATACAAAAATTAGCCCGGGGTGGTGGTGGGTGCCTGTGGTCCCAGCTGCTCGGGAGGCTGAGGCAGGAGAATGGTGTGAACCTGGGAGGCGGAGCTTGCAGTGACCCGAGATCACACCACTGCTCTCCAGCCTGGTGACAGGGTGAGACTCAGTCTCAACAACAACAACAACAAAAACGAAAAACAGATAAACAACAATAACAACAACAACAAAGAGTACATTGGACACAGAAACAACAGACACAGATTTGGACAAAATGTGTGGGTCCCTGAAACAATCTGGAATTAGATGTGAGTTTTTGTTTGTTTTGTTTTCCCCAAAAGTCCTGGTATTAAGATTTTATTTTCTTGCCTTTTAATTTGTCCTTTTGACACAAAGCTTGACTCGTGGAAGGTCTGCAGTTGGTAGAGAATCAGATAGAAGAGGCTCTATGTTGATTTCTCGGCTCTTTAGAAAGGATCCTGCCAAGGATGGCCACCTCTCCACACCCGGGCTGTTTCTCCTGCAAGTGAATTGCAGCCCAGCCCACACCAGAAGGTCTTCCGCTCCTCTCCCTGTGAATGCAGAGATGCTTTAGCCATGCTCGGCACCACTGTTCTGTCTAATATTCACAAACTGCCTGCTTATTTATTCAACTAGTTTTCCAGTAATTTGAGTAACCCATTAATTTACATGGCAACTCAAAGAATGACTTCAGGACATAAGAAAAAAAAAAGTGGGTGGGGAACGTTGGCTGGGTTCTGCTGGCTCATTCCTGTATTCCCAGCCCTAGGGGAGGCCAAGACAGGTGGATCACTTGAGGTCAGGAGTTCGAGAACAGACTGGCCAATTTGGTGAAATCCACTAACTGCTAAAAATACAAAAAACTGGCCAGGCGTGGTGGCTCACACCTATAATCCCAGCACTTTGGGAGGCCAAGGCAGGCGGATCACGAGGTCAGGAGATCGAGATCATCCTGGGATGAAACCCCGTCTCTACTAAAAATACACAAAATTAGCCAGGCGAGGTGGTGGGCACCTGCAGTCCCAGCGACTTGGGAGGCTGAGGCATGGGAATGGCGTGAACCCGGGAGGCAGAGCTTGCAGTGAGCCAAGATCGCGCCATTGCACTCCAGCCTGGGTGACAGAGTGAGACTCTGTCTCAAAAAAACAAAACAAAACAAAAACAAACCAACAAAAAAAAACAATTAAAAAATTTAGTCAGGCATCATGACCCACACCTCTAATCCCTGCCACTCGGGAAGCTGAAGCAGGAGGATCACATGAACTTGGGAACCAAGGGTTGCAGCGAGCTAACATGGTGACATACCATTCCAGCCTTGGTGACACAAAGAGACTCGGTCTCAAAAAAAAGGATGATACTCAGGGGGAAATGGTGGGAAGGGGGAGAAAGTTGAGACTACAAATTGGATTCCGTGTGTACTGCTTGGGTGATTGGTGCACCAAAATCTCACAAATCACCACTAAAGGAGTTACTCAAGTAACTAAATACTACCTGTTTGCCAAAAATTTATGAAAAGAAAAATTTAAAAGAAATTTTAAATTGTGAAAATTTACTATCGTACTTTCAAGTTACAAAAGCACATCTATCATGAGACTTAATTATTCTAATGTTTAAAGAAATGAAGAGAACAATCAGAGTTTAAATAGAAAAGCTGTCAGACGTGTTGTCTACAGCAATGAAATCTCTAGCATATATTTTGTATTTTGAAACTTACTTTTCAGCCATCCTGGGGGAAGAAGAGGAGGAAACAGAACTGAGCATTGGGGTATGTAGTGTGAAAGTAAGAAACCGGCTGGAAGCAGCAGGGAAAGAAGAAGTGGTGAGGACTCCAGGCAGAGCCAGTCCTCCTGCTTGGGGCCTGGGCATAGGAAAGCAAACACCGGGCAGGAGGAAGGAGCCCCAGGCTGTGGACGCCTCTGGGGGAACCTTGGGTCAGCAACAGCCAGAGGAGCTCCTGAACTTAAGCAGTATCTGCCACCTCCCTACCTTTGGGTGTCTTCTGGTGGCCAATGTGCTGCTGTCAGGACTCTTGCTGGCTCCCAACTTCTCCTGGGCAGGCTCCAAAGCAGTGGAGTCCAGCGCTACTGCCACCTCCACCTTGTGGATCTCTGAGATGCTGGACGGTTTCACCCACCGCACCCTGAGATAGCCCCACTTATGGCTGGCATTGGGCGACAGTGTGTTCTAGGCACCTCTGCTCCTGTATGTCGCGGCCTGCGTCTTTGCTGTCTGGACACTCATAGATGTCAGAGTCAGAAGCTGGCTGTTGAGAACCCTCGTGCCAGCCCTGATTGGGGCTGGCTTTGGTGAATATTCAACAGTTCAGTGTGGACCACGTGGGACAGCATGGGCCTTGGCTTGCTCCTGAGTCTGCATAGGTGAACACCTATTGCCTCTTCCTGGCAAAAGCATCACTGCCACGGGCAGCCCTGGGCCATGGGGCAGCATTGCACTAGCAGCCCGCATCCGTACCCTGAGCTGACTTGTCTGCTAAAAAAACCTGCCAACCTCTCCGGTTTATTTTAGAACGGCCTGAATGCAACACACCTGAGACCTGTGACTGGGGGAGAAGAGAGCACAAACGGATTCATCCTCCTGCCACGACTGCCCAACAACTGAAGACCACCAACTAGGACCACCAACTAAAGAGAAACAACTGAGGGTACTAACCGAAGGCAACCAATGAGGGCACCCACTGAAGGCCAGTTGCCCTGCCAACCAGACCACATACTGGTTAGAGGAAACAATCAGGCCCAGAATCCTTTGCATGTGTCCCCCTAGCTTGGAATTGAGAGCTCAAGCACCAGGCTCACAAGGCCCCGCCCTGCCAGTGGACCTCCCCCACCTTTCATGCATTGCTGGCTGCTAGAAACTTTCAGGTTGCTCACTGTGAAGAAGTTCCTAGGGATCATCACCTTACAATGAATGATGCTAAAATTACTGAAACCAAATCTGCCTCATGTACTGTCTGGGATTCAAAAAACCCTCTTTCCCCCATAACCTCTGAGATTTTTACAAACTAGAAAAATGACAGATTTCTGCAGCTGCTGTTAGAAAAACACATTGCCATGAGCTACACCTACACTATAATGTCAAATCATATTTCACATATATATACACATATATATTCAATCCACACATATTCCATTTACATTTTTTGAAAATAACACACATAATCAAATTAACAAGAGTAATAGAATACATTTTCTAAAAATTATAGACAAAGTATATCACAGTTTTCTAGTGATCATTCTGATACAGCAACTTAGAATCTATGCCTTGAACAAAAAAAGAGGCTTATGTAAGAGAAAAGCACCACATAATACAAGATTTTAAATGTGATCATCATTGCTACTTTTAACTGGCAATTACCCACTAAATGTATTGTAAACTGCTCTGTGACTATGGTGACTCATTTAATCTTTGTGATCCTTGCTTTCATTATCTCAGAAATATGAGTAACACCATTTTATAAACTTGCTCTAAAAATTAAATGAGAGAAAAATAATCCTTCTCTATATATTTAACACTTACGAAATTACAGGCATTGTGTCCAGGTTTTTACACACTTACCTTGTCGAAGCCTCATAACAATCCTATCTTTTAAATTACAGGCATTTTGCCCACCCAAATTCTTCCTCACTTACCTTCCGGAAGCCTCATAAGAATCCCATCTTTTATAGATAAGCAAAGTGAGGCTCAGAGGAGTTAAAAACACATTCACGATCACATCCTAATGAGTGTTAGAACTTGGATTCAAATCCAGTTGTCTCTGATGCCAAAGGTGGTGCAAACTTAATGAAGACCAAGATATACCCAGTACATGGAGGGATCAAGACATGTGGATCCCCTTTCTCTACCCTCTTATGTATGAATTTTGATGGTTTTCATGGCCTCAGAACAATCCTAAACTCCCTCCCAGGTTGCCTTGCAGTCCTTCCCTTCTTCTTGGAAATGACTGGGAATCTGCATATTTAGACCACAAGCATCTCCTTAGAAACAGGATTGTTGATCAAGAAACCAAATTTTTGGCCGGGGATGGTGGCTCAAGCCTGTAATCCCAGTACTTAGGGAAACCAAGGTGAGCAGCTCACCTGAGGCCAGGAGTTTGAGACCAGCCTGACCAAAATGGTGAAACCCTGTCTCTCCTAAAAAGAACAAAATTAGTTGGGCCTGATGGCGCATGCCTCTAATCCCAGATACTCCGGAGGTTAAGGCAGAAGAATTGCTTGAACCCAGAAGGCGGAGGTTACAGTGACCTAAATTATAGGTATTGTGTCCAGATTTTTACACACTTACCTTATAGAAGCCTCATAGAAACCCTTTCTTTTAAATTACAAACATCTTTGCCATGGTTTTCATACATTTACCTTATGGAAGCCTCATAACAATCACATCTTTTATAGATGAGAAAACTGAGGCTTTGGATGCCTCTGGGGAACCTTGGGCCAGCAATGGCCAGAGGAGCTCCTGAATTTAAACGGTATCCGTCGCCTCCCTACCTTTCGGTGTCTTCTGGTGGCCAATGTGCTGCTGTCAGGACCCTCGCTGGCTCCCAAATTCAATTGGGCAGCCTCCAAAGCAGTGGAGTCCTGCACTACTACCACCTCCACTTCATGGATCTCAGAGCTGCAGGACAGCTTCACCCACCGCACGCTGAGATAGCCCGGCTTGCAGCTGGCACTGGGGAACAGCGTGTTCCGGGCGCCTCTGCTCCTGTATATCGCGGCCTACATCTTCGCTGTCTGCATCCTAGTAGACGTCAGAGCCACAGGCTGGCTCTGAAGAATGCTTGTGCCAGCCCTGATTAGGGCTGGCTTTGGTGCATATGCGACAGTTCAGTGTGGACCCCATGGGGTAAACTCTGCTCTTCTCAGGCAGCTTGGGCCTTCGCTTGCTCCCAATTCTGCAGAGCTGAACACCTCTCACCTCTTCCTGGCAAAAGCATTGCTGCCATGGGCAGCCCTGGGCCATGGGGCAGCAATGCGCTAGCAGTCCTCACCCCGTGTCAGCCCCATAGCATGACCTGACTTGTCTGCCAAAAAACCCTGCCAACCTGTCTGGTTTACTTTAGAAGGGCTTGGATGCAATAAACCTGAGAGCTGTGACTTGGGGGAGGAGAGAGCACAAACGGATTCATCCTCCTTCCACCACTGCCCAACAACTGAAGACCACCAGCTGAGGGAACCAACTGAGGACACAAACCGAAGGCAACCAATGAGGGCATCCGCTGAAGGCCACCAAGTGAAGGCCAGTTGCCCTGCCAACCAGAACACATCCTGGTTCAGAGGAAACAATCAGGTCCAGAACCCCCTGCAGGCATCCCCACAAACTTGGAACTTGAGAGCACAGGCACATGGCTCACTAGGCCCCGCTCTGCCAGCGGCCCCGCCCCACCTTTCATTCCTCACTGGCTGCTGGAAACTTTCAGGTTTCTCACTGTGAAGAAGTTCCTAGGGATCATCCCTTACAATGAACAATGTTAAAATCACTGAAACCAAATCTGCCTCACGCAGTGTCTGGGATTCATAGAATCCCCTTCCCCCATAATCTCTGAAACATTTACAAACTAGAAAGAAGAGAGATTTCTGCGGGTGCTTTCGGAAAAAAACGTTGCCATGAGCTAAGCCTACTCTATAATGTCAAGTCGTATTTCATATATGCACATATAAATCCAATCCACATATATTCAATTTCCGTTTTTGAAAATAACAAATATGTTCAATCAAATTAAAAAGACTAACAGAAGAAATTTTCAAACATTTACACACTAAGTAAATCACATTTTTCTAATGATCGCTTTGATAGAGCAACTTAGAATCTGTGGTTTCAAAACACCAAGAGGATTATGTAAGAGAAAACCACAACATAATACAAAGTTTTCAATGTGGAAATCATTGCCACTTTTAACTAGAAATTACCCAGTGAACGCATTGTGAACTGCTTTGTGACCTCGGTTATCTATTTATTCTTTCTGATCACTGGTTAGATTGTTTAAGAAATATGACTATCAACAATTTTATAAACTTCCTCTGAAAATTAGATGAGAAAAAATAATCCTCCTTCTCCATAGACTGAACACTTAAAAAATTATAGGTATTGTGTCCAGATTTTTACACACTTACCTTATAGAGGCCTGAAAGAAACGCTCTCTTTTAAATTACAAAAATTTTGCCATGGTTTTTACACACTTACCTTATGAAAACCTCAAAACATTCACGTCTTTTATAGATGAGAAAACTGAGGCTTTGGATGTCTCTGGGGGAACCTTGGGCCAGCAATGGCCAGAGGATCTTCTGAACTTAAGCAGTATCTGTTGCCTCCCTACCTTTGGACGTCTTCTGGTGGCCAATGTGGTCCTGTTGTCAGGTCCCTCGCTGGCTCCCAAATTCAACTGGCCTGACTCCAAAGAGGTGGAGTCCGTCGCTGCAGCTACCTCCACCTCATGGATCCCAGAGGTGCAGTACGACATCACCCACCACACCCTGAGGTGGCCCCACTTGCGGAGGACATTGGGGGACAGCATGTCCCTCTGGTCCTGTTTATCGCAACCTGCGCCTTAACTGTCTGCACCCTGCACCCTCGTAGATGTCAGAGACACAGGCTGGCTCTGCAGAACCCTTGTGCCAGTCCTGACTGGGGCTGGCTTTGGTGCACATGCGACAGTTCAGTGTGGTCCCCATGTGGCACCTTTGCTCTTCTGGGGTAGCTTGGGTCTTCGTTTGTCCCCAAGGCTGCAGGGCTCAACACCTATCGCCTCTTCCTTCCAAAACATGGCTTGCACAGGCAGCCCTGGGCCATGGGGTGGCACTGCACTAGCATCCGGTACCCCGTGTTACCCCTGTACCCTGAGCTGGCTTGTCTGCAAAAAAACCCTGCCAACCTGTCTGGTTTATTTTAGAAGGGCCTGGAGGCAACAAGCCTGAGAGCTGTGACTGGAGAAGGAGAGAGCACAAATGGATTCATCCTCCTTCCACCACTGCCCAACAACTGAAGACCACGAAGTGAAGAGAAACAACGGAGGGAACGAATTGAGGGCACTAACTGAAGGCAAAAAGTGAGGGCACCCGCTGAAGACCACCAAGTGAAGGTCAGTTGCCCTGCCAACCAGAACGCATCCAGGTTCTAGGAAACAATCAGGTCCAGAATCCCCTGCATGCCTCCCCACAGACTTGGAACTTGAAAGGACAGGCACACGGCTCACAAGGCCCCGCCCTGCCAGCAGCCCCGCCCCACCTTTCATTCACCGCTGCCTGCTGGGACCTTTCAGGTTTCTCACCGTGAAGAAATTCCTAGGGATCATCACCTTATGATGAATGATGCTAAAATTACTGAAACCAAATCTGCCTCATGCAGTGTCTGGGATTCACAGAACCCCCTTTTCCCCATAATCTCTGAAACATTTATGAACTAGAAATAAGAGACATTTCTGCAGGTGCTTTCACAAAAAAAAACAACATAGCCATGCGCTAAGCCTACTCTCTAATATCAAGTTATATTTCATATGTACACATACATATCCCATCCACATATATTTGATTTACATTTTTGAAAATGACACACATGTTCAAATTGATGAGACTAATAGAAGAAATTTTCCAAAATTTACACACTAGGTACATCACATTTTTCTAATAATCACTTTCATAGAGCAGCTTAGAATCTATGCTTTCAACAAAGCAAGAGGCTGATGTAAGAGCAAACCACAAAAAATACAAGATTTTCAATGTGATCGTCATTACTACTGTTAACTAGAAATTACCCAGTGAATGCATTGTGAACTGCTTTGTGACTGTGGTGATTTATTTAGTCTTTCTGATCATTGGTTTGATTGTCTAAGAAATATGAGTGTCCCCAATTTTATCAACTTGGTCTAAAAATTAATGGTCTAAAACAAATGAAAGAAAGTCCTCCTTGGCCACATGTTGAACACTTACAAAACACTAGACATTGTGTCCAGACTTTTACACACTTACCGTATAGAAGCCTCACAATAACCCTCTCTTTTAAATGACAAACATTTTGCCATGGTATTTACACACTTACCTTATGGAAGCCTCATAACAATCACATCTTCTATAGATGAGCAAACTGAGGCTCAGACAACTTAAAAACACATTCATCATCACATTATAAAGAGCGATGGACCTGGGACTCAAATCCAGTTTTCTCTGACACCAAAAATGGTGCAATTTAAGGAGGACCAAGTGATACCCAGAACATGGAGGGATCAGAACACGTGATTCTCTTTTCTGTCCCCTCGTGTGTGAATTTCAATGGCTTGCACTGCCTCAGAACAATCCTAAACTCCCTCCCAGGTTGCCTTGCAGTGGTTCCCTTTTCCTTGGGGATGATGAGGAATCTGCATATTTAGACCACAAGCATCACCTTTTAACAGGTGTATTGATCGAGAAATGCAACTTGCTAGGCCGTATGTTACTAAGTGTGAATTGTCCAGCTTCTCTGCAATAAATAAAGGGGCTATTCCATGTCAAAAATCACAGCATCCACTGAATTTGCACAGAAAGATTTGGAACTATGCTGCAGGAGCATCTTACTGACAGCTGCGCAGAACACCAGCCAGAACACACAAAGCAGGAGCAGCTCCCAAGGCCAGGTGTGGTGGTTCTTGCCTGTCATCCCAACAAAGTGGGAGGCCAAGGGGGGTGAATCACTTGAGGCCAGGGTTTGAGACCAGCCTGGGCAACACAGTGAGACCCTGTCTCTATAAAAAATCATTTCTGATTATTAGAATACCTCTAACCCTCAGTCATTACTTTAGAAGAGAGAGCTTTGCTCTATAACTCAAGATATGAAATTGGGAGTCCCAATGTGGTTATTTAAGTGTAAATACAAGAGCTGTCAGACATTTCCTCTACCGTAATGAAATCTGTAGCATCCATTTTGTATTCTGAAAACTTAGTTTTCTGCCATCCTAGTCAAAGGAGAAGAGGACCCAGAAGTGGGCATTTGGGCAGAGCAATGAAAAGTAACCGGCTGGATGCAACAGGGAAGGAAGAAGGGGTGGGGAGTCGAGTCAGAGCAAGTCCTCCTGCTCGGGGCCTGGGCCTAGGAAAGCGAACTAGGGGCAGGAGGGAGGAGCCCTAGGCTGCGGATGCCTCTCGGAGGAACATTTGGTGAGCAACGGCCAGAGGAACTCCTAAGGCCAAACGGTATCTGTAGTCTCCCTACCTTTCGGCGTCTTCTGGTCGCCAATGTGCTACTAGTCAAGGCTCCCGAGTCTGACGGGACAGGCTCCAAAGCAGTGGAGTCTCGTGCTACTCCCACCGCCACCTCGTGGATCTCAGAGCTGTAGGACGGCTCCAAACACCGCACCCTCAGCTGGCCCAGCTTGGGGCTGGCATTAAGGGACAGTGTGCTCCGGGCACCTCTGCTCCCCTGTGCTGGGGCCTGCGCCTTTGTTGGCCGCCCACTCATAGATGTCAGAGCCTCAGGACGGATCCCCAGAAGCCCTGCGCTGGCCCTGCCTTGGGCTGGCTCTGGGACATATGCAATAGGTCGACTTGGTCCCCATGGGACAGCTCTGCTCTTCTCGGGCAGCTCGTGATCCTTCCCTTGCCCCCACGCCTGCAGAGCTGAGCAACTGCCACCTCTTCCCAGGAAAGGCAACCAAATGCCACCAACTGAAGGCACCCACTGAAGACACTAACTGAAGGCCGGTTCCCTACCAAGCATATTGCGTCCTGCTTAGAAGGAACCAATCAGGCCTTGGGTTTCCCCCAGGCTCCGCCCTTCCATTTGTGATGTGGGAGTCCAGGCACTGGCTCTCAAGGCCCCCCGCCACAGCAGCCCCGCCCCACCTTTTATTAGTAACTGGTAGCAACTTTGAGATTTCCTCATTGTGAATTATGAACATGAATTATGCTGAAATTACAGTATACCAATGTACCTCATGCACTATCTGACATTCAAAGAGCCACCTTGCCCAATCGCCTCTGATTTTTTTGGAAACTAGAAAAAGACAAATTTCGACAGGTGTTTTCAGAACAAAACATTACCATGAGCTAAGATTACTCTGATGTCAAGCCTCATTTCATATATCAATACATATTCATATTCATAATCCAAAACACACATATTCAATTAAATTAACACGACTAACAGAGGAAATTTTCTAAAATTTATACACTAAGTACATCACGTTTTTCTAATGATCACTTTGATAGAGAAGTTAGACTCTATGGTTTCCACAAATGAAGAGGCTCATGGAAGAGAAAACCACCACATAAAAGATTTTCAGTGTGATCATCATTGCTACTTTTAAGTAGCAATTACCCAGTAAATATATTGTGAACTGCTTTGTGAGTATGGTGATTTATTTAAACTTATTGGTCCTTTGATTATCTTAAAAATATGAATAATGCCAATTGTATAAATTGTTCTAAAAATAAAAGCAGAGAAAAAATCTTCCTTTTTCATATACTGTACAATACAAAATTAAAGGCATTGTGTCCAGATTTTTACACACTTACCTTATTGAAGCCTCATAACAACCCGCCTTTTAAATTACAGGCATTATTCCCAGATTTTTACACACTAATCTTATGCAAGCCTCTTAAGAATCCCTTCTTTTATAGATGACCAAATTGAGGCTCAAAGGATTTAAAAACACACTCACCATCACTTCGTAATGAGTGTTGGAACTGGAATTCAAATCCAGTTCTCTCTGACACCAAAGGTCGTGCACCTTCACGAAGACCCAGTTACACCCCGCACATGGAGCGATCAAAACATGTGGATCCCCTTTCTGTACCCTTTTATGGGTGAATTTCAATGGCTTTCACGGCCTCAGAACAATCCTAAATTCCCTCCCTGCTTGCCTGTAGTGGACATCACTTCTTCTCTTTCATTATTAGGAATCTGCATCTTTGGACCACAAGCATCTCTGAACAATTGTTTTGATCAAGACACACTGTTTTCTAGGCCTTAGGTTACTAACTGTGAATTGTCTAGCTTCTCTGCAATAAAAAAAAAAAGGGTTATTCTATGTAAAAAAATCACAGGATCCACTGAATTTGTGCAGAAAGGTTTGGAACTATACTGCAAGAGCATCTTACTGACAGATGTGCAGGAAGATTAGCTGAAACACACAAAGCTAGAGCACCTCCAAAGGCCAGGTGTGGTGGTTCTTGCTTATCATGCCAGCAAAGTGGGAGGGCAAGATGGGTGGATCACTTGAGGCCAGGAGTTCAAGACCAGACTGGGCAACACAGTGAAACCCTGTCTCTACAAAAAAATCCCTTTTTATTATTAAAGTCATGAAGAGTACCTCTGACCCTCTGACATTGCCTTAGGAGAGAGGGCTCTGGTCTAGAACTCAAGATATGAAATTGTGAGTCCCAATGTGGCTACTTAAGTTTAAACACAAGAGCTGTCAGACATTTCGTCTACAGCAATGACATCTGTAGCATAAATTTTGTATTCTAAAAACGTAGTTTTCCGACAGCCTAGGGGAAGAAGAAGAGTGCCCAGAACTGGGCATTGGGGTAGGTAGAGGAAAGAAACCAGCTGGACACAGCAGGGAAAAAAGAGGGGTGGGGAGATGAGGCAGAGTCAGTCCTCCTGCTTGAGGCCTGGGCTTAGGATAGCAAACTAGGGGCAGAAGGCAGGAGCCCCAGGTGTTGGATTCCTCGGGGGAAATTTTGGGCCAGCGGCAGGCAGAGGAGCTCCTATACTTAAGTGGTATCCGAAGCCTCCTTACCTTTGGGTGTCTTCTGGTAGCCAAAGTACAACAGTCAGGATCCTCTTTGGCTCCCAAATTCGATTGGGCAGGCTCCAAAGGAGTGGGGTCCGGCACTACTGCCACCTCCACTTCCTGGATCTCAGAGCTGCAGGACAGCTTCACCCACCGCACCCTGAGCTGGCCTCGCTTGCGGATGGCATTGGGGGACGGCATGTTCAGGGCTCCTTCGCTCCTGTATATCGCGGCCTGTGCCTTCCCTGTCTTCATATTCGTAGACCTCAGAGCCACAGGGTGGCTCTGCAAAATTGTTGTGCTGGCCCTGACTGGGGATGGTTTTGGTGCACATGCAACAGGTCAGTGTGGTCCCCATGGGGCACCCCTTCTCTTCTCGGGCAGCTTGGGCCTTCGCTTCCCCCAGTCTGCAGAGCTCAACAACTATCGCCTTTTCCTCGCAAAGGCATGGCTGGCAAGGGCAGTCCTGGGCCATGGGGGGGGCACTGCGCTAGCAGCCCGCTCCTCGCGCCACCCCCACAGCCTGCGCTGACTTGTCTGCTAAAAAACCCTGCCAGTGTCTGGTTTATTTTAGAAGGGTGTGGATGCAACAAGCCCGAGAGCTGTGACTGGGGGAGGAGAGAGCACAAACGGATTCATCATCCTTCTGCCACTGCCCAACAACTGAAGACCACCAACTGAGGACCACTAACTGAAGAGAAACAACTGAGGTTAACAAGTGAGGGCACTAACCGAAGGCAACCAATGAGGGCACCCAGCGAAGGCCACCAAGTGAAGGCCGGTTGCCTTGCCAACCAGAACACATCCTAGTTCAGAGGAAACAATCAGGTCCAGAATTCCCTGCTTGCCTCCCCACAAACTTGGAACTTGAGAGCACAAGGCTCACAAGGCCCCGCCCTGCCAGTGGCCACGCCCTACCTTTCATTCATTGCTGGCTGCTGGAACCTTTCAGGTTTCTCACTGTGAAGAAGTTCCTAGGGATCATCCTTTACAATGAACGATGCTAAAATCACTGAAACCAAATCTGCCTCACGCAGTGTCTGGGATTCATAGAATCCCCTTCCCCCATAATCTCTGAAACATTTACAAACTAGAAAGAAGAGAGATTTCTGTGGGTGCTTTCAGAAAAAGACATTGCCATGAACTAAGCCTACTCTATAATGTTGAGTCATATTTCATATATGCACATATAAGCACATATAAATCCAATCAATATGTATTCAATTTCCGTTTTTGAAAATAACAAGTATGTTCAATCAAATTAAAAAGACTAACAGAAGAAATTTTCAAACATTTACACACTAAGTAAATCACATTTTTCTAATGATCGCTTTGATAGAGCAACTTAGAATCTGTGGTTTCAAAACACCAAGAGGATTATGTAAGAGAAAACCACAACATAATACAAAATTTTCAATGTGAAAATCATTGCCACTTTTAACTAGAAATTACCCAGTGAATGCATTGTGAACTGCTTTGTGACCTTGGTTATCTATTTATTCTTTCTGATCACTGGTTAGATTGTTTAAGAAATATGACTATCAACAATTTTATAAACTTCCTCTGAAAATTAGATGAGAAAAAATAATCCTCCTTCTCCATATACTGAACACTTAAAAAATTATAGGTATTGTGTCCAGATTTTTACACACTTACCTTATAGAAGCCTGAAAAAAACGTTCTCTTTTAAATTACAAAAATTTTGCCATGGTTTTTACACACTTACCTTATGGAAACCTCAAAACAATCATGTCTTTTATAGATGAGAAAACTGAGGCTTTGGATGTCTCTGGGGGAACCTTGGGCCAGCAATGGCCAGAGGAGCTCCTGAATTTAAGCAGTATCTGTTGTCTCCCTACCTTTGGATGTCTTCAGGTGGCCAGTGTGCTGCTGTCAGGTCCCTCGCTGGCTCCCAGATTCGATTGGGCAGACTCCAAAGCAGTGGAGTCCAGCGCTGCAGCCACCTCCACCTCGTGGATCCCAGAGGTGCAGTACGACATCACCCACCACACCCTGAGGTGGCCCCCCCTTGTGGAGGACATTGAGGGACAGCAGGTTCCTCTGGTCCTGTTTATTGCAGCCTGTGCCTTCACTGTCTGCACCCCCATAGATGTCAGAGACACAGGCTGGCTCTGCAGAACCCTTGTGCCAGTCCTGACTGGGGCTGGCTTTGGTGTACATGCGACAGTTCAGTGTGGTCTCCATGTGGCAAGACCCCCTGCTCTTCTGGGGTAGCTTGGGTCTTCGCTTGCCCCTAAGTCTGCAGAGCTCAACACCTATCGCCTCCTCCTTCCAAAAGCATGGCTTGCACAGGCAGCCCTGGGCCATGGGATGGCACTGCACTAGCATCCGGTACCCCGTGTTACCCCTGTACCCCGAGCTGACTTGTCTGCTAAAAAAAACCCTGCTAACCTGTCTCGTTTATTCTAGAAGGGCCTGGATGCAACAAGCCTGAGAGCTGTGACTGGGGGAGGAGGGAGCACAACCGGATTTATCCTCCTTCCACCACCGCCCAACAACTGAATACCACCAACTGAAAGAAACAACTGAGGGAACCAACTCAGGGCGCTAAATGAAGGCAACCAATGAGGGCACCCACTGAAGACCACGAAGTGAAGGCCACTTGCCCTGCCAACCGGACTGTATCCTGGTTAGAGGAAACAATGAGGCCCAGAATCCTTTCCATGTGTCCCCCCAACTTGGAATTCAGAGCTCAAGCACCAGGCTCACAAGGCCCCGCACTGCCGGTAGACTCACCCCACCTTTCATTCATTGCTGGCTGCTGGGTGCTTTCATGTTTCTCACTGTGAAGAAGTTCCTAGAGATCATTGCCTTACAATAAACTATGCTAAAATTACTGAAACCAAATCTGCCTCATGTACTATCTGGGATTCATAGAACCCCCTTTCCCCCATAACCTCTGAGATTTTTACAAACTAGAAAAATGACAGATTTCTGCAGGTGCTTTCAGAAAAACACATTGCCATGAGCTACACCTACACTATAATGTCAAATCATATTTCCAACATATACATACACATACATATTCAATCCACACATATTCCACTTACATTTTTGAAAATAACACACATATTCAATCAAATTAATAAGAGTAATAGAAGACATTTTCTAAAATTTATAGACAAAGTATATCACAGTTTTCTAGTGATCATTTTGATACAGAAACTTAGAATCTACTGCTTCAACAAAAAAGAGGC
Source organism: Theropithecus gelada (assembly GCF_003255815.1). Lineage (NCBI taxonomy): Eukaryota > Metazoa > Chordata > Mammalia > Primates > Cercopithecidae > Theropithecus > Theropithecus gelada. The sequence continues at coordinate 22,939,058 of NC_037677.1, read as the reverse complement.
TTAAGTAAGAGAAAACCACCACATAATACAAGATTTTAAATGTGATCATCATTGCTACTTTTAACTGGCAATTACCCACTAAATGTATTGTAAACTGCTCTGTGACTATGGTGACTCATTTAATCTTTGTGATCCTTGCTTTGATTATCTCAAAAGGATGAGTAACACCATTTTATAAACTTGCTCTAAAAATTAAATGAGAGAAAAATAATCCTACTCTCTATACTAAACACTTACAAAATCATAGGCATTGCATCCACATTTTTACACACTTACCTTATTGAAGCCTCATAATAACCCTATCTTTTAAATTACAAGCATTTTGCCATGGTTTTTACACACCTACCTTATGGAAACCTCAAAACGATCACGTCTTTTATAGATGAGAAAACTGAGGCTTTGGATGTCTCTGGGGGAACCTTGGGCCAGCAATGGCCAGAGGAGCTCCTGAACTTGAGCAGTATCTGTTGCCTCCCTACCTTTGGACGTCTTCTGGTGGCATTTTGCCCACCCACATTTTTACTCATTTACCTTACGGAAGCCTCATAAGAATCCCATGTTTTACAGATAAGCAAACTGAGGCTTTGAGGATTTGAAAACACATTCCCCATCATGTCCTAATGAGCGTTGGAACTTGGATTCAAATCCAGTTCTCTCTGATGCCAAAGGTGGTGCAACTTAATGAAGACCAAGATATACCCAGTACATGGAGGGATCAAGACATGTGGATTCCCTTTCTCTACCGTCTTATGTGTGGATTTCAATGGCTTTCACAGCCTCAGAACAATCCTAAACTCCCTCCCGTGTTGCCTCGCAGTCCTTCCCTTCTTCTTGGAAATGACTGGGAATCTGCATATTTAGACCACAAGCATCTCCTTAGAAAAGGCTTGTTGATCAAGAAATGAAATTTTTGGCCGGATTGTAGCTCAAGCCTGTAATCCCAGTACTTAGGGAATTCAAGGTGGGCAGATGACCTGAGGTCAGGAGTTCGAGACCAGCCTGACCTACATGCTGAAACCCTGTCTCTTCTAAAAGGACAAAATTAGTCGGGCCTGGTGGTGCATACCTCTAATCCCAGCTACTCAGGAGGCTGAGGCCAGAGAATCACTTGAACCCAGGAGGCAAAGGTTACAGTGACCTAAATTAAAGGTATTGTGTCCAGATTTTACACACTTACCTTACAGAAGCCTCAAAGGAACCCCCTCTTTTAAATTGTAAACATTTCTGCCATGGTTTTCACACATTTACGTTATGGAAGCCTCATAACAATCACATCTTTTATAGATGAGAAAACTGAGGTTTTAGATGCCTCTTGGGGAAGTTTGGACCATCAGCAGCCAGAGGAGCTCCTGAACTTAAGTGGTATCCATCGCCTCCCTACCTTTCGGCATCTTCTGGGGGCCATTGTGCTGCTGTCAGGACCCTCGCTGGCTCCCACATTCGATGGGGCAGCCTCCAAAGCAGTGCAGTCCTGTGCTATTACCACCTCCACTTCGTGGATCCCAGAGCTGCAGGACAGCTTCACTCACCGCACCCTCCGCTGGCCTCGCTTCAGGCGGGCACTGGGGCACAGCATGCTCCGGGCGCCTCTGCTTCTGGATATTACGGCCTGCGTCTTCGCTGTCTGTACTCTCGTAGAAATCAGAGCCACAGGCTAGCTCTGCAGAACCTTGTGCAAGTCCTGGTTGGGGCTGGCTTTGGCACACATGCAGCAGTTCATGTGGACCCCAGGGGGCAAACCCTGCTCTTCTCAGGCAGCGTGGGCCTTCGCTTGCCCCGAAGTCTGCAGGGCTCAACACCTATCGCCTCTTCCTGGCAAAAGCATTGCTGGCACAGGCATCCCTGAGCCATGGGGTGACACTGCTCTACCAGCCCGCATGCCATGTCATCTCCATACCATGACCTGACTTGTCTGCCAAAAAAAACCCTGCCAATGTGTCAGGTTTATTGTAGAAGAGCCTGGATGCAGCAAGCCTGAGAGCTGTGACTGGGGGAGGAGAGAGCACCAACGGATTCTTGCTCCTTCCACCACTGCCCAACAACTGAAGACCACCAACTGAGGACCACCAACTGAGGATGACCAACAGAAAAGAAACAACTGAGGGTATCAACTGAGGGCACTAACTGAGGGCAACCAATGAGGTCACCTATGAAGGCTTCCAAGTGAAGGCCAGTTGCCCTGCCAACCAGATCGCATCCTGGTTCAGAGGAAACAATCAGGTCCAGAACCCCCTGCAGGCATCCCCACAAACTTGGAACTTGAGAGCACAGGCACATGGCCCACAAGGCCCCGCTCTGCCAGCGGCCCCGACCCACCTTTCATTCATTGCTGCCTGCTGGGACCTTTCAGGTTTCTCACTGTGAAGAAGTTCCTAGGGATCATCACCTACAATGAATGATGCTAAAATCACTGAAACCATATCTGCCTCACACAGTGTCTGGGATTCCTACACCCCCTTTCCCTCATAATCTCTGAAACTTTAACAAACTAGAAATAAGAGAGATTTCTGCAGGTGCCTTCAGAATAAAACATTGCCATGAGCTAAGCCAGCTCTATAAAGTCAAGTCATATTTCATATGTACACATATATATCCAATCCACATTTACATTTTTTAAAATAACACACATGTTAAATCAAATTAACAAGACTAACAGAAGAAATTTTCTAAAATTTACACACTAAGTACATCATTTTTCTAATGATCACTTTGATAGAGCAACTTAAAATCTGTGGTTACATATCACCAAGAGGATTATGTAAGAGAAAATCACAACATAATACAAAAATTTCAGTGTGAAAATCATTGCTACTTTTAACTAGAAATTACACAGTGAATGCATTGTGAATTGCTTTGTGACCTTGGTTATCTATTTATTCTTTCTGATCATTGATTAGATTGTCTAAGATATATGAGTATCACCAATCTTACAAACTTGCTCTAAAAAGTAGATGAGAAAACAATCCTCCTTCTCTATATGCTGAACACTTAAAAAAATTACATGTATTATGTCCAGATTTTTAAACACGTGCCTTACAGAAGCCTTATAGAAACCCTCTCTTTTAAGTTACAAGCATTTTGCCATGGTTTTTACACACTTACCTTATGGAAGCCTCATAACAATCACATCTTTTGTAGATGAGAAAACTGTGGGTTTGGATGTCTCTGGGGGAACCTTGGGCCAACAACAGCCAGAGGATCTTCTGAACTATAGCAGCATCCATTTCCTCCCTACCTTTGGGCATCTTCTGTTTGCCAGTGTGCTGCTGTCAGGTCCCTTGTTGCCTCCCAGATTTGACTGGGCAGGCTCCAAAGAAGTGGAGTGCAGCGCTACTGCCACCTCCACCTCGTGGATCCCAGAGGTGCAAGACAGCTTCATCCACCGCACCCTGAGCTGGCTCCGCTTGCAGAGGACATTGGGGACAGCGTGTTCCGGGTGCCTCTGGTCCTGTTTATCGCAGCCTGCACCTTTGCTGTCTGCACCCTGACTGGGGCTGGCTTTGGTGCACATGCGACAGTTCAGTGTGGTCCCCATGTGGCACCTGTGTTCTTCTGGGGTAGCTTGGGCCTTCGCTTGCCCCCAAGTCTGCAGGGCTCAACACCTATCGCCTCTTCCTGGCAAAGGCATGGCTGGCATGGGCAGCCCTGGGTCATGGGGCGGCACTGCACTAAAATCCCAGAACCCAGGTCACCCCTGTACCCTAAGCTGACTTGTCTGCTAAAAAAAAAAAAACCATGCCAACCTGTCTGGTTTATTTTAGAAGGGACTGGATGCAACAAGCCTGGGAGCTGTGACTGGGGGAGGAGAGAGCACAAATGGAATCATCCTCCTTCCACCACTGCCCAACAACTGAGGACCACCAACTGAAGAGAAACAACTGAGGGAACCAACTGAGGGCACTAAATGAAGGCAACCAATGAGGGCATCCACTCAAGGCCACCAAGTGAAGGCCAGTTGCCCTGCCAACCAGAACGCATCCAGGTTCTAGGAAACAATCAGGTCCAGAATCCCCTGCGTGCCTCCTCACAAACTTGGAAATTGAGTGCACAGGCACCTGGCCCACAAGGTCCCGCCCTGCCAGTGGACCCACCCTACATTTCATTCATTGTTCGCTGCTAGGACCTTTCAGGTTTCTCATTGTGAAGAAATTCCTAGGGATCATTGCCTTACAATAAATGATGCTAAAATTACTGAAACCAAATCTGCCTCACGCAGTGTCTGGGATTCATAGAAGCCCCTTTTCCCCCCATAATCTCTGAAACATTAACAAACTAGAAATGAGAGAGATTTCTGCAGGCGCTTTCAGAAAAAAAGCATTACCATGAGCTAAGCCTACTTTCTGGTATCAAGTTATATTCCATATGTACACACACATATATATATCCCATTCACATATATGCGATTTACATTTTTGAAAATGACACAGATGTTCAATCAAATTAACAAGACTAACAGAAGAAATTTTCTCAAATGTACACACTAAGTACATCACATTTTTCTAATAATCACTTTCATAGAGCAGCTTAGAATCTATGCTTTCAACAAAGCAAGAGGTTTATGTAAGAGAAAACTACTACAAAATATGAGATTTTCAATGTGATCATCATTTCTACTGTTAACTAGAAATTACCCAGTGAATGCATTGTGAACTGCTTTGTGACTGTGGTGATTTATTTAGTCTTTCTGATCATTGGTTTGATTGTCTAAGAAATATAAGTGTCCTCAATTTTATCAACTTGGTCTAAAAATTAATCATCTGAAAAATGAAAGATAATCCTCCTTGTACACATATTGGACACTTACAAAATTTTAGACATTGCATCCAGACTTTTACACACTTACCTTACAGAAGCCTCATAATAACACTCTCTTTTAAATGACAAGTATTTTACCATGGTTTTTACGCACTTACCTTGTGGAAGCCTTGTAACAATCACATCCTTCTATAGATGAGCAAACTGAGGCTCAGACAACTTAAAAACACTTTCACCATCACATCATAAAGAGTGATGGACCTGGGATTCAAATCCAGTTTTCTCTGACACCAAAAATGGTGCAATTTAAGGAGGACCAAGTGATACCCAGAACATGGAGGGATCAAAACATGTGGATTCTCTTTTCTACCCACTCCTGTGTGAATTTCAATGGCTTGCACTGCCTCAGAACAACCCTAAACTCCCTCCCAGGTTGCCTTGCAGTGGTTCCCTTTTCCTTGGGGATGATGAGGAATCTGCATATTTAGACCACAAGCATCACCTTTTAACAGGTGTGTTGATCAAGAAATGAAATTTGCTAGGCCGTATGTTACTAAGTGTGAATTGTCCAGCTTCTCTGCAATAAATAAAGGGGCTATTCCATGTCAAAAATCACAGCATCCACTGAATTTGCACAGAAAGATTTGGAACTATGCTGCAGGAGCATCTTACTGACAGCTGCGCAGAACACCAGCCAGAAGGAGCAGCTCCCAAGGCCAGGTGTGGTGGTTCTTGCCTGTCATCCCAACAAAGTGGGAGGCCAAGGGGGGTGAATCACTTGAGGCCAAGGTTTGAGACCAGCCTGGGCAACACAGTGAGACCCCGTCTCTATAAAAAATCATTTCTGATTATTAGAATCAAGAAGAGTAGCTCTAACCCTCAGCCATCACTTTAGGAGAGAGAGCTCTGCTCTGGAACTCAAGATATGAAATTGGGAGTCCCAGTGTGGCTACTTCAGTTTAAATACAAGAGCTGTCGAACATTTCCTCTACTGTAACGAAAAATGTGGCATCCATTTTGTATTTTGAAAACTTGGTTTTCGGCCAGCCTAGGAAAAGAAGAGGGCGCTGAAGTGGACATTTGGGCAGGGCGACCAAAAGTAAACGGCTGGATGCAACAGGGAAAGAAGAACGAGTAGGCATTGAAGTCAGAATAAGTACTTCCTGCTTGGGGCCTAAGCCTAGAAAAGCGAACTAGGGGCAGGAGGGAGGAGCCCTAGGCTGTAGTTGCCGCTGGGGGGAACCTTGGGTGAGCAAGTGCCAAAGGAGCTCCTAAGGCCAAGCGGTATCTGTAGTCTCCCTACCTTTTGGCGTCTTCTGGTCGCCAATGTGCTGCTAGTCATGGCTCCTGAATCAGACCGGGCAGGCTCCAAAGCAGTGGAGTCTCGTGCTACTCCCACCGCCACATCGTGGATCTCAGAGCTGCAGGACGGCTCCAAACACCACACCCTCAGCTGGCCCCGCTTGGGGATGGTATTAAGGGACAGCGTGTTTCCAGCTCCTCTGCTCCTCTGTGCTGGGCCTGCGCCTTTGCTGGCCGCCCAATCATAGATGTCAAAGCCTCAGGAAGGCTCCGCAGAAGCCCTGCGCTGGCACTGCCTAAGGCTGGCTTTGGTGCACATGTGACAGGTCAGCATGGTCCCCGTGGGGCAACTCTGTTCTTCTCGGGCAGCTGGGGCCTTCGCTTGCCCCCACGCCTGCAAAGCTGAGCACCTGCCACCTCTTCCCAGGAAAGGCAACCAAATGCCACCAACTGAAGGCACCCACTGAAGGCTCTAACTGAAGGCCGGTTGCCCTGCCAACCAGATCGCCTCCTGCTTAGGAGGAACCAATCAGGCCTTGAGTTCCCTCCACGCGCCTCCCTTCCATTTGTGAAGTGGGAGTCCAGGCACTGGCTCGCAAGGCCCCGCCCCGACAGCGGCCCTGCCCCACCTTTCATTCGTTGATAGCTTCCAGCAACTTTCAGGTTTCCTCATTGTGAATTATGAATATGAATTATTTAAAAATTACTGTAACCCAATGTGCTTCATGCACTATATGGCATCCAAAGGATCCTCTTTCGCCCATGGCTTGTGAGGGTTTTCGAAACTGGAAAGAAGACTGATTTCTGCAGGTGCTTAAAAAAAAACTTTGCCATGAGTTAAGTGTGCTCTGTGATGTTAACATAAATATTTCATATTTCATATATATATATATACACACATGCACTCAATAATAATACATTCAATTTATGTTTTTGAAAATAACACAGATCATTCAAACTAGCAAGTATAATAGGGAAATTTCCTAAAATTTGTACACTGAGTACATCATTATTTTAAATGATTTCCTTGATAGAGCGGGTTTCTAGATGCAGCCCTGTTCACGTTACTGGCATTTACCTTCTTTCATCAATCATGTCTTTAGAATCGACTCAAGGCAAGATGTGGTAGAGAAATGTAAAAATCAATTAGAGGAGCCATTTAACTAGTAGGTGAGACTGATAGGTGTACAAGCAACTTCAATAAAATGATATGTATTGAACGTACCTGGGGAGAAGTGCTAAGATGGGCTCCAAAAGCCCTATATTTACGATTATGTAATCTTTATATTTAAAATACTAGTGATAAAATAAAATGTTCTCCTTGACCTCTCACATTTAATTTCCTGGTATTATCATCCACCCTCTCTATTCTAACTAAGCATTTCCTTCATAATCCCTAAGAAATAGCAAAACCACGCAAAATAAACATGTCAATCTTTGATTTGTTGTTGAAAGAAGTGTGTCGTTGATGCCTCAGGGTATTATTATAGAGTCAAACTCCCAGTGAGGAAGCAGCACGAGCTGGAATTCATGCCCTATTCTTTTTTTTTGCTAAATATTTTAGAAAATTAGAATTCTCTTAATGCTGTAAAGGGATCTTAACATGACGGGGATATATGTGTTCTCTCCATGACAATGTACATTTTCTTTCTCTTAGTTTAGTGCAAAAATAGTACTTAAGGAACTTCTGTGGAATAATAGCAATTCTAAGTAACAACTAGAGTTGATTTTTCATAAGACAAAATGTATGAACTTTTATTGGTGTTTGTTCGATTTGAGACAATCTAGCTCCGTCACCCAGGCTGGAGTGTATGCAGTGTCGTGATCTCGGTTCACTGCATCCTCCACATTCAGTTTCAAGTCATTCTCCTGCTTCAACCTCCCAAGTAGGTGGGAGTACAGGCAGATGCCACCATGCCCAGCTAATTTTTGTAATTTTAGTAGAGACAAGGTTTCACAATGTTGGCCAGGCTGGTCTCCAACTCCTGACCTCCAGTGATCTGCCTGCCTCTCCTTCCCAAAGTATAAACATTTTTAAACATTTAACATTGACCTTTCCATTTAGAAATGCAGAAATTCATCAGGGTCCTGAGTAATTATAATCTATATTTATCTGCCCACAGTGTTTACCATATGCATCTTCTCCAGCAAGTTATTCAGCATCCTTTCCAGAAGCATTCAACAGCCAGGAAAGCAGGCTACACCTTACCTACTCCTTCCTGGGCTAAAGATCTCAGACTTCATTTTGGAAAAATAATTAAAGACTCTTCTATCCTTACACACAACATAGAATAATCTGTTTAAGAAATTATTTTTGATCATGCACATTTTGATGCCAACCCCACATTTGGCAATAATGATTATATATGCAAATATTTTAGCCAATTAAATTGGAACCTATTCTTTCAAACATCTTTATAATCATTTTTGTTCTACTTAGTAACTTTAATGGAATACTTAGGTGTTTTTGATAAACCACATGAGTTATTCTCAATGACTACAAGATCTTATGACAGTTGTAATCAAAGGCATGGTGGCTCACGCCTGTAATCCCAGCACTTTGGGAGGATGAGGCAGGCGGATCACCTGAGGTCAGGAGTTCAAGACTAGCCTGGTCAACATGATGAAACCCTTTCTCTACTAAAAACACCAAAAAAAAAAAAAAATTATTAGGGCATCATTGTGGGCACCTGTAATTCCAGCTACTTGGGAGGCTGAGGCAGGAGAGTCACTTGAACCTGGGAGACGCAGGTTGCAATGAGCTGAGATCACACCATTGCACTCCAGCCTGGGCAACAAGAGCAAAACTCCACCTGAAAAAAATGGATTATTAAATATTGCTCTAGTATTTACTGTAAATTCAGCACTTTGGGGCACATCAGTGGCTATTTAGTTTTATTATGCTCCTAGAGTTTTTTTTCTATGATAGAATTTTGAAACATTAACTAAGATAGACAAAATTTTAATAGTTTAATGAACCTAATTTACCATTTAATCAGCTTACTAATGATTAATACATTGCCAATTTTGCTTCACCTACGCCTCCACACACTTCCCCCATATTCCTAATTATTGCCTTAATTGAGGTATAATATATATGTCCTCATTTTTTTGGAAAATAAAAACATCGTTTCATTTCCTCTACAAATATTTCTGCATGCATCTCTAAATGTTAATGACTTAAAACACAAACAGTCCGTGACATCATATGACCCTGAGACAAATCAGCAGTAACTCTTAATGTATCACATTAAGTATTCAGCCAGTTTTCAAGGTTTTCCTACTGTCTTATACATTATTATCATCATTATCTTATAGTTACATTAATTGATTAATTTATTCATTTAGTTTTGACCAGTGTCTCACTCTGTTGCCCAGGCTGTAGTGCAGTGGTGCAATTTCTGCCTTCTGGGTTCAAGCAATTCTCTGCCTCAGCCTTCCAAGTAGCTGGGATCACAGGCACCCACCACCATGCCTGGCTAATTTTTGTATTTTTAGTAGAGATAGGCTTTCACCATCTTGGCCAGGCTGGTCTTGAACTCCTGACCTTGTGATCCACCTGCCTCGACCTCCCAAGTGCTGGGATTACAGGTGTAAGCCACCGTACCCAGCCTCATGGTTATATTAATTGGGATCTGAATAAGGAGTATACATTAAAATTAGATAAGACGTCTTCAGTTTCCTTTGATATCTTTGAGTATATCACCTACATGTGTCCCTACATCTTTATTCACTTGCACTCTATTGGTTCCTTTAGTTTTGACTGAAGAAACCAGATTATTTATCCTGTGTTATTTCAACATTCTGCATTTTTCTGATTGCATTCCGTGGTATTATTTATTGAACCTGGGATACAGTTTGGATGTCCCCTCCAAATCTCATTGATATGGTTTGGCTCTATGTTCCCACCCAGATCTCATCTTGAATTATGACTCCCATGTGTGGATGCAGGGACTTGGTGGGAGGTGGTTGGATCATGGGGGCAGTTCCCCCATGCTGTATTTGTGATAGTGAGGGAGTTCTCATGACATGCGGTAGTTTAATAAGTGTCTGGCATTTCCTCTTTGCTCTGTCTCTCCTGCTGCCATGTAAGATGTGCCTTGCTTCTCCTTCACCCTCTGTGATGGTTGTAAGTTTCCTGAGGCCTCTGCAGCCATGCATAACTGTAAGTCAATTAAAACTTCCTTTATAAATTACCCAGTCTCAGGTAGTTTCTTTATAGCAGTATGAAAACGTACTCATATACTCATGTTGAGATATAATCGTCTGTGTTGGAGGTGGGGCCTTGTGGGAGGTGTTTGGGTCATGGGGACAGATTCCTCATAATCTGGTGCTGTCCCACCGATAGTGAGTTCTCAGGAGATCTGTTGTTTAAAAGTGTATGGCACCTCCCCTGCTTGCTCTCTTGCTCCCAGTCTCTCCCTGTGAGAAGCCTGCTCCCACTTTGCCTTCTGCCATGAATGGAAGCCTCCTGAGGCCTCCTCAAAAGGTGAGCAGTTGCCAGCACCATGCTTCCTGTAAAGCCTGCAGACCTGTGAGCCAGTGAAACCTTTTTTCTTTATAAATTACCAATGGGAATGGTGCTAAACCATTCACTAGAAATCTGACCCTATGATCCAATCACCTCCCACCAGGTTCCACCTCCAACACTGGGGATTGCATTTCAGTGTGAGATTTGGGGCAGGACACACATCCAAACTATACCAGTCAGTAAGACAATAAACACTTATGTGTCTATGACATCATAGGCACTATCCTGGGAAAAACTCTCTCCAGGTGAAGGCAAACAACTATTGGCTGTGTCGATCTACAGGAATTCTAGAGAAGGCACTGTAGATGCACAACTGAGAAATATTAACTGGGAGCAGGTACAGCTGATAGAAGGGCATGTGAGTGTCTAAATTTATGCTATTGTTTACTGCTCTCAAATTCTGTACAAATCTCCACCCTCAGCCCAGGCATGGTGGCTCATGACTAATCCCAGCAGTTTGGGAGGTCAAGAAGAGAGAATATCTTGAGATCAGGAGTTTGAAACTAGCCTGGGAAATATAGTGAGATGTGAGACCTCATTAAAAAAACAAAAACAAACAAACAAACAAAAAAAAACAACCTGGGCGCAGTGGCTCATGCCTGTAATCCCAGCACTTCGGCAGGTCAAGGCGGGCGGATCACAAGGCCAGGAGATCAAGACCATCCTGGCCAACATGGTGAAACCCCATCTCTACTAAAAATACAAAAATTAGCTGGGCATGGTGGCTCATGCCTGTAATCCCAGCTACTCGGGAGGCTGAGGCAGGAGAATCACTTGAACCAGGGAGTCAGAGGTTGCAGTGAGCCAGATCGTGCCACTGCATTCCAGCCTGGCAACAGAGCAAGACTCAGTCTCAAGAAAAAAAGTCTTCATTCTCTACCATTTGGTAGAGAATACAGGGGTGTTGTAGGGGTTGGTACAGGGAATAATGAATCCCTTTTTTAGATAATCTTGTATGATAGGGACAATTCCATCTATGTCTTACTATCAAGAAGGATACTATACAAAGTTGGGGAGCAGTATCTTTAGGAATATTTTTCCTGTGTCTGTATTTGACTGGGACCATAAGTGGGAGAGGATGGCCTTAACCAAATGCTCCACTTCTGGGGTAATTTGAAAACTGGGGAGGCTAAAAGGAGTTTTACAGTTCTCTGCCTTTTATTACACTTTTCTCTCTTCTCTGCTAACATTTCCCTTTCCGTCTTTAGTTCATTTCCCAGACACAAGATGATGTTTTACCATTACTAGTACTAAATTATGGTACATTGTCAGGATGTTTCTCTAATTTGTTTTGTTTGTTTTGGGTTGTTTTTGTTTTGTCTCCTGGCTCATATTCCAAAAAAATTTCACCTTTTGATAAAATATATATATATATATATATATATATATATATATATATATATATATATATATATAT